>NC_056536.1:27500-75717 GCF_910596095.1 Thunnus maccoyii | reverse complement strand
TATAGCTGCTAGAAGTGTTCATAATCAACGGATTGAGAGGCTGTGGGCGGATGGCAATAGAGTTGTCTCTGACTTCTACTGACAACTATTTCAGTACATGGAGAGTGTAGGAATTCTTGATTCAAATAATGAAGTGCAAGTCTGAGCATTACATTATGTTTATCTCGGAAGAATCCAGCAATCTTGCCTAGAGTTTGTCAGACAGTGGAATCACCACCGATTGAGAACTGAGCAACACACTGGCATGAGCAGTGGTGTTTTTAAAAAATTGGTGGGGCAACAATTACTTCAATAGATAGGCTACATACCAGGAAAACTACAGTACTTGCTCTTGCTACTGATGTGTTTTTAACATGTTATGGGTCCATGCATGGCTCCACAAAACACTTTTAACAACAAAGTGGCTTCTAGCAGGTCCTGTACACATAAACAGAGGAAGAGAGAGAGAGTGAATGAGAGAGAGAGAAATTACACAAGTTACATCACCACTGTCACAAGCCTAAATTACACAATACGTAGTTCCCACCAAGCAATCTGATTGGTCAACTAGACATTTAGAACAGCACACCTAGCCATGTTCAAATGAAAAAAGCCTTATCACTAAAAATATTATGTGTGGCTTTGCTAGTGTCTTTGATTTGTTTTGTTTTGTTTTGTCGGGGATCTGCAGTGAAAACCCGGAGTGGAGTTTTGAGTTGTCTTTCTTTTATGTTTGTGAAAGTGGATTGAACTGAACTGATTAGGGGTTGTGGGGAAAACAAAACGGACCCTTTACCGGGTGATTGAACTCTGAGACTGAGACGAGTTACACACACACACACAGAAAAACCTGAACCCTTCTTCACTCTTCATCATTATCTGGCTCCCCCACACACAGCTAAACTTAACCATTTTCCCTTCAGTTGAGAGTTTATCTCAGCTTCCACTCCAGCGTCCTCCATCAGCTGTGCCGGTGCTGTGGCGCTACTAGCTTACAAATATATGTGAAGTTTGCGGACGTAGTAGCTAAATCTGTCCATGGAAAAAATATTTTTTTCAACGAATATCTTAGTTACAACGAGATTGAGCTAGCAAAGCAGTTTTGTGTCTATATGTGTTGTATTTATTCAGTTCGGGAAAAGCCACGATCTCTAGAAAGCATTAGCTGAAGTTGGCTGGTTGACTCACGACAGTGATGCGTTCAGGAACAGGGTTAGGGTGTTAGGTTGTTGTGTTCTCACATCTTTTCTGAAAACAGGACAGGGTCAATGGGGCTTCCCCCACAATGCAGCCAAACTGTGAATGAGTGCTAGTGAATCTATTCAGAGGTGAAGAGCTCATAATGATGTTAAACAGTAGGCTGAGAGTGCTAAGTGTCCACTTGACTTCCACTATTGCTGTCTTAATGAGGCTATCCAACAACAACAAGCTATTGATGTCATTCCTGCTGAGCAACTCATGGAACTGGATTTATTCTTTAAATCATCTAAACTGGCTTCATGTCTTCTATTTTAACTCAATTACCAATAAAAAACATTTTTAAGTGTCTGTTGTATTTGACTTGTGTATTTTTGAAGTGTAAAAATGCAGTGACACTGACGAATGTGTTTCTGTGTCACTAGTCCACTGTACACAGGTAACAGTGGAGTAAACAATGTTTCATCATGTTTGTGCTGAATATGATCAGATGTTCAGATTTTGGGTTTAGACTGATCAACAAGGCATTTAAGATGCTTGAAATGATTGTTCCATGGTACAATCTCCACAACATTTTCTTCCACGGTTTTTGTAAAATACAGCTTCACCTTAATTTGGCGAGAAGTAGCGGTTAGCTTTGTCTTAGTTGGCCTTGTCCTTGCTGAAACCTTCTTTTGCAGCTGGCGTCTTCCTCTTTCCTCTGCTGCTCCTTCCTGTCCCCGGCACCAGGCAACTCTGGTTGTATGAAACAAGACAGAGAAGAACTGATATGGGTGAAATTCATGATAATACTTTATCTGTAAGAGTCCTGTATTGTTATTTTTTCCACTTCACGTTGACCAGATGTTTCTACTGCATAGGTTTGGGCTGTGATTGTGTTGCTGACCTTTGAAGGTCAAATATGTTCTCTATAGTTAACCTGGTCTTTCAGGTTAACATGATCCGACTCCAACATTGTTCATTTGAAACTTTCTGGTGTCTAGCAGCACACTGCTGAATTACGTTTACATTTAGCTGTTTTCAAAAGACCCTCAGCCAACCTACATTTATAATTGTACCTATCCTCCTGTATTTCTGCTAAACCTGCTTTAAATCAAACATGTTCAGCATCAAATTAAAGCTTAAATTATCTTATTTGCAACAAGTATTGACTTTCCATCCTAGCACAGCTATAGCATCGGTAAACTTCTCCAAATACAGAAACACACGCTCTGATATGAACACAGCAATAACTAACTTCCCACAACTCACAAATTATCAGAACAAAAAATGGCAGAAAAAGTATTATCTCTCTGGAGGACTGAATTTAGATTTTAATTTGTCACAAATGTCACAAATCAAGCAGAAAACACAAATTAAAAAATCAACTAGTGAAAATGAGTTCGTACTTACTGGTTTGCAGCCTGTCCTGCTATTTTCCTCAAGAAAGTCTTCTTCACAAAAAGAAAAGAACAACAACCTCTGAACAACCGCTGACGAGACACTGAGACTTTAAAGACTCATTTACATGTCAGTGAGGAGAGCTAACTGGACACTTGGCTTTATAGAGTCTAATTCTGACAAACTGACATTCTTGCATAATCATATGTACATGTTTGCTTGTTTTTTGTTCAGCCTTTTGGACCTTTAAAGTTGAAACAGATCATGTTTTATTGTAAGGAGCCGTGTTTTGAATAAAGGCTTTTAATTGAATCCTAGTGTTTTTGTTCCTGCTCCATTCATCAGTGCCTGAAGTTTTTCCTTCCATTGATGATAATATCTCATGAAATAACCCACTAGTGTTCAGTTTGATGGTCAGCTGAGCTGTATGTATCACACACAGGTATCATTTGACGTGACCATGACCACAAAATCATGTTGTGGGATCTTTTCTAAGTTGATCTATTAGAGTAGATAGAGTTTACATGCCCTTTTTCTGTTGGTATTGTGTTTGATCTATCACTACGTTTAGTGCAGTAAAGGATCTGATTATTTCAGACCGGCTGTGGCTCAGGAGGTAGAGCAGGTCGTCCACTAATCGGAAGATCGGCGGTTCGATTCCCGGCTCCTCCAATCCACATGTCGATGTGTCCTTGGGCAAGACACTTAACCCCAAATTGCTCCTGATGGCTGTGCCATCAGTGTATGAATGTGTGTGAATGGTTAGATTCCTCTGATGGGCAGGTTGGGACCTTGCATGGTAGCTCCTGTACCCATTCAGCGTGTGAATGTGATTCGTAGTGTAAAAAGCGCTTTGAGTGGTTGGAAAACTAGAAAGGCGCTATACAAGTACAGACCATTTACCATTCTTCCACCTATGATTGTAGCTTATACAAACTTGATAAGATGTCAAGAGGCTGTACTTTTCTTTCTAAATTGTTGCCTGTGTGTCATCTAGGCAGTGACCATTGGGTGGTGCTAAACATCTGACATGGCTCCTGCTCCGCTGCACCAGCCTGTGGGGGAATGGTGGAAGTTTACATGTGTATTAGAGGCACACAGACAGCTGAACAGAGGCGCACAGATTGTGAGGTAGGTTTCAGACAGCCCCATGTTATGTCTTTCATTCAAAAATTGACTTCAGTCATAACTGTGTTTCATACACACAGAGACAGTTAAAGCACCTCCACTTTATTGTTTTCTGTACAGAGCTTCTACTTTAACAATAAGAAAAGTCTTTAGGTTATCATATAATGCACAAATATTTACAAAGTGTACCCATATAACTGTACAAATAAAAAGAGCAAAAATGTCTTTGTACACTTGAATACAGATGAGCTTTGCCTCCTTCTGCACTGCTGCCGCGGGTGCAGATCTTGGTGGTTTTAACAAATGAGAACTTTGAAGGCCGAAGTGGAGAAGGGTTCCATGTGAACAGCAGTTGAACATGGGTCAGTTGGTCCTAAGAGATGGGTGAACGCCGTTCGGCAGGGTGGGGCGAAAGCTGGAGTGGCGGAGATAGGTGCCGCAAACGGTCCTGGAGAAGCTGGCGGGAGCCCCAGGGAGAGCTCTCTTTTCTTTGTGAAGGGCAGGGTGCCCTGGAATGGGTTTGCCCTGAAAGAGGGGCCCGTGCCCGGGAAAGAGAGGTTCTGGTGGTGTCCTGTGAGCTTTTGCTGGCCCTTGAAAATCCGTGAAGTTGTAAACCTCGCACCAGTCCATGCCTCTGGTATGTTAGCGTGCCTCGTGGGTCCCTTGTCACACAATTGCCATCTATTGATGAAAGTTGCTGAAGATGTAGATTACATGGAACACAGAGGAGAGATCTGAGTATTTGCCTCAACAAATTCCTTTATCAGACATTTACACAGAACAGAGGGAAACAATACCGTTACCTGCTCTGACCGGGTGCTGGTTACAGATTCATCAGCTGTGAGGAACAGAAGGTTGGAGATGCAGATCGGAGTGGTTGTTGGCAGCAGGACAGAGAAAACAAAATGTGGTTAGTCTGAGTAATAATAATGGGGAGCATCGTCCACGTGATCACTGTCTGATACAGCTGAGACAAGAGAAAAAAAATAATTTTTAAAAAGATGACACTCCCAACTCTGAATTCTTTCATTTCATTTAGTCTGAACTATTTTTATTGGAAGCACAAATCAGGATATCGGCGAAATTAAGATGAATCTTTAAGTACTGCACAAACCAGATCATGTTCTTGTACTAGGAAGTACATGCTGACTTCAGGAATGTGAATGTCTTTGAAAGGAGGGGGGTTCACTCTGATCCATCTCCCAGAACTGGGACACACTCAAGGTGAGAGTCTGTCTTGGAAAGGATGGGGGGAGGGGGGGGGTTACCTTATATGCTGAAAGACTCAGCTTTAGTTAGTCACCATTTACCTTTGATAAATAAAGTTTTTCTTTTCAAAACTATGAGTAATCAAAATAAAAAAAAGAAACACATTTAACTTTATTTTACATTTTCAAGCACAGAGTATCATGTCCACCCCCTCTCAGGTGTGCATGCATGCAAATGCTAATGCAGGAATGTGGGCGGGACTGTCAGACATATAAGATGAGGCCACCAGATGTCCAGTCACTTTCTTCTGGGTCTCTCCACAGAAGCTCATCGGCTAACAAGAGATCCAGTCTTCTAGAGAAGCGTTCACATCTTCACTGAAGATTTCTCCTGTTTTTGTTCCTGTTCTTTTTACCAGCTTTTTTCATTCCTGAAAAATGGCTCCCCAGGGGTAAGATAAGATCAATTTTATAGTTCACAATGTAGTTACTTAAAAAAAGTAACTTATTATAGAATTTTTTAAATTCAAAAGGTCACTTACCAAGCTGAGATTTTAAGCATATTTGCCAATGGTTCCCAGACTAAGGGACCAAATTAAGAGGTTAGTTTGTATGTACAGTAATGTTTATTGTTACGACCCTCTGAAAACAGCTCGCCCACACAAGGCCCAATATGATTAAAAGACAGGATATTCCACAGTAATTAAACCAATTTATTAACAACAACAACAAAATAACAAAAAGCTGGTGAGCCGGCCAAAAAGAACAAAAAGAAGAGGAGGCACCCAGACCAACTCACAAAGGGCCGTTGGATCTGAGCTCCCCCCTCAAACCTAAATCCACATAAGAACTAAACCTAACAGAAATAAAGCCGCAAAAAGAGGACTTCCAGACTCACCAACACAAACCAAGAAATAACAAAGGCAAAGGTAAAACATAGCAGAACCAACACAAGAACAAAACTGCTGCTACTCAGGCTGGAAAATGGAAAAGAGAGAGTCCAAGCCACCTTCCTTCCCTCTTTATAGGTCCTCCCCTCAATCATCTAATCAGGGCCACCTGGGAGAGCACAAACCAATGGTCAATAGAGTATCAGGTTATACATATCCCATCCAGTAGGGGGGGGAGTATGTAACACTTATGAAGTCCTTTTTTAACAGAATGTAGTAAAACATTATTATCTTATCAAGTTAAAACAGAGTAAACAAGCCAGAGACAGAATAACAGTTTGTAAAAGTCATGATAATAGTTTCACATATTTTAAACATGGCTGGTCACATCTTTTGCATAATGACTGACTAATGACTCTATTCAGGTGAAAATGAAATCACTGGGTCATTTACCCAAGCTACGATTTTAAGCATATTTGCTGAAAGCTCCCAAACTTCTCCCTGAGTAAGCTTTAAATTAAGTGAAGAATGTCTTTTTCTGTTTCCAGTAAACCCAACAGGCACTATCTGCTGTGTCCTGTGTGCATGAAAACCCAGGAAACCCTTTCAGTACATCTGCGCAGGGTCTGCATGAAGAACAGTACAGCAGAGGCCATTGAAGCAGAGGTGGAGAAGGCAAAGAGGGATGTTCATGAACTTCTGGCATCTGGCAGGGTGTTTAGTTACGTGCTCCTTCGCCAAATTATGGACGATGCTGATCCACTCAGCAGGTTGGTGGAAGTCTTTTTTCAAACATCACTTCTTCTTTACTCTCTGAAATGTATTACTTTTTTTTTAACATTGTCTAAATTATGTTTTTTTTAATTGAAAGGCTGATTGAGGAGCTGCAGCGTCGTCACATGGCGGTGACCGATGTCCCTCCACCACTGCCTAACGCCAACGTTACGGCAAGACCTTCCACCAGAACAACCACACAGCCACCTGAGAGTGCGGCTCCTGAGACTGCTTGAGGTTTCTTCCCGTTAAAGGGGAGGAGGTCTAGACCTGCTCTATGTGACAAGTGCCCTGAGATAACTTTTGTTATGATTTGTCACCATATAAATAAAATTGAATTGAAAATTATAATCTTCTTAACTAACAAAACCTTTTCATTTTTCCTTGACCGCACCCTTCTGCCGACGTCTCCCCACAGAAAAAAGTCACTACCTTGATCAAAAAGCAAGGCTGGAAGAGCAACATCCCTGCCGCTGCTCAGATCCTCAAAGAGTGGAAGCCCTCAGGAACAGAACTACCCTGACACCCGCAAACCTCTCTTTGTAAATTTTTAAAATTTATTGTAGTTTTTGCATGTTCTCACTCAGTCTTTTATAGAGCAATGTTATTTCATTTGTAGTGTGTAATCTGTTTGATCAAAATGAATAAAACAGAAAATCACATCTGAAAAAAGTGACTGGCTCCCCTTATTTATATACTCTTCAATTATGGATACAGTTTGTTCCAAATACCCACATGAAAACACATATATGTAGACTACAAAGATCATAAATCTGCACTGATTTGTAACAAGTTTGTAATTTTCTATTGTTTTTATATACTTCTATTCCTGAAGCAGACACCAGTAGCAGCAGCAGGAGGGCCATTTAGCAAAATGATGTTGCCAGTGTAATTAGCATGTGCATAGCTCTGTGCTGGGAATGGGATGCATGTGAGAGAATGACTTGTGTGCTCTGGTTGTATGAAACAAGACAGAAAGAGAATAACGTATGTGGAAACATTTAGAGACCCAGTTGGGGACATATCATCACATGTGTTTAAAATCTCAGCTTGAGTAAGGGACCTGTAAATCTTAGCAACTACTGGATAAATTATTTCACCCCCCTTCACTGTGGCATTACTGCAGTATTACTGTGGTAATCACACCAATTGTAACAAGTGAGATCTGTTCCATGTATTGGGAAATACTGTCCCACTACTGTTGGGCTTGAAAGGAGTGCGTTTGGTTATTTGCTATAATTTATAATTATCAAAGATAATTATGAATTATGAAATTAAAAATTATTAACTTAGTTAATAATGTGGGGCACCACCCGGAGACCGGGACTAATAACCAACTGTAAAGGTAGTCTCATAAACAAGGTATTCACTTAAGGGGAGCTGATACCTGGTGTATCAGCACCTCTAAGTGAATGGTGAAGGTGAAAATCCGAGCATGAACTCTCTCAATCAGCCACTTATCACAATAACAGATGCACAATAATGACAAGAAACTTCTCTTTAAAGCTATAAATAGTATTTATTAACTTCCACAAGATTTAACAAGGTCAACAATTGCTTCAATCAACAAATACTATACTACCAACTAATACTAGCAAAAACACATAAAACAGCAGCCGTGTAAAGGTAAATAGGTAAGCCAAAGCGCGTGTGTGTGTGTGTGTGCATAAGAGAGGATGTAAGAGTAAGTGTAAGCATGTATGTGCGTGTGCGTGAGTCACAAGATGGCCGACGTGGATCACAACTGACAATACAAGTGACTCAAGATGGCGCGGCTCCTGGGGGAAGTCGCGTCACGTGAGAACAACAGGTGGAAGACGCCGCAGAGTTCCAGTTAACAATAGCAGACAGCGCCGACCGGTGGTCGGTGGCGTTTCTGCACTCACGTGTCTGATGGCAGATAACAAAGGGGCAAGACGGCGCTATGGCCCTCTGTTATCTGACTATCAGATGTGTGGAAAATGTGCATAGTTAGGTGGATGTGTAGGTGGATGTGCGTGTTTGTGTGTGTGTGGGTGTTAGTAAGAGAAGGAAAGAGAGGAAGGGAGATCGACTCTCGGTCCCGCGACTGTGAGGGGAGAGTAGCGGTTGCTTGTCTACAGAGAGCAGGAGCACGGACGGTAGCCGGTACGCACGTTGTCTGGTTGTGGACTGACAAAGCAACTTACTTTCCACTTGCGGTGGCACAAACACAGAAATCCCGAATGGGATAACACAAACAGTTTAGCATGGTGAACACAAACTAAACAGGCAGCAACATAAAACACACACTCCTCAGAGTGCAGCAGCAAACGGGACTCGGCAGTCCGTTAAAAGACACAAAACAATACAAGCACTAAGCTCATAAAACACACAACTCTAATACTATCTCTGCCCAGACAACCTCTTACTTGTGTCGCTCTCCGGAGCGAACCGATGTGTGTGGAAAAGTCCGTCAGTGAAATCCAGCAGCAGGTCCTCCGGTGCGTGGTGCTGGTGGAGCCGTCCTTGGTCGACTCAGTCGGTAGACAGCGGGGCGTAGAAGTTATCCGCGTCTCCGTGGAGAAAATCCTTTCTCCCTTCTGCAGGTATCGGGAGAGAGCGCTGGGTTGCAAACAGCAGTCTCTTGCGGATCCGGTAACGTTACGGTGTTCAGATGAACACGGGTCGAGGTCTCGTCTCATCCAGCGAGGGGAGAAACTCAAAAAGAAAAGGGGGAATAGCACACGTGTACAAGTCCCTTTCGTTGGCGGTCCAGCTGGTCGAAAAGGCGAACCTTCTCCTAAGCAAGAGTACCTGAAAGAGGACGAGATTCTGTCCCGCTCCATGTTTTAAAGGGGGATGACGTCACGGCTCCGTTGCCATGACTCCCCATAATGTTGGTGCGTCTCTGCCAATCAGAGACTGTGTTGGACCATTTCCTACTTAGCACCTAGGTGCAAAATGGTGCACGCTGGGGAATGAAGTCAGTGATCTGCCTTTTGGTGCTGATCCTTTGTTTCAGGAGAACAAAGGCGGCCTCGTGGCCAGGCCTCAGGGTTTTCATGTAGGCCTATCTTTGTCTGACTGTATGTGGAGGCCCAACATCCCCCCTTTGGTCTGAGGAGTGGCGTGCTGGCCACAGTCTTCAGAGCAACTCAAGGGCCAACTAATCCATGTAGGAGGTATGACCAGTGAGTTACATAGTCCATATCCTTGAAACAAAGAGTCCATGATACCTGAGGAAAAGTCAGAGTCTGTACAGTTCAGTAAGCAGAGGTTTTAGTGTCTGGGCAGATAAGCACTGAGGTTTCGTCTGGGCAGAATGTCTCTAAACTACGCTACACATCAAAAACAGGAAGAAAAATACATTCAGGTACACTTACAATCCTTTGCTGCTCAATGTTCACCACTGGCACTAGGGGAAAGCCCAAGGTAGGGGTGAAGAAAAGCAGGAGGGGGTTAGAGGCCGTTAGGCCAACTCCTAGAGAGGACTGGTGTTAGTACGAGGGGCAGATGCAGACTGGCGCGTGAAGCGCCGTGGAACCACCAAGAGGGTGTCCAGTCTGGCCTGCAACCTGCGAATGTAACTGAACATGATGTGTGCGATGACTGCTGTGATGACCCAACCACTAAGAAGGAGCCCAAAGGCAGCCCAACTGACATGATGTTCCTGTGAAGGTGACGACCTGTGGCTAAAGTAAGCCGTAGTGAGTCCAGACGGTTTGAGACTAAACTTCACTAATTTGGTTCCTTCAGCTAGGAGCTGTTGCTGAAGGGTGTCGTCAATGGTTAAGTTGTGACCTCTGAATGCGTCCATAATCTCAATCTCTGTGTCGTGTTGGTCTGGGTTGAGATGATGGAGGACAATGTCACCAAAGTGTATGGTGGCTCCCTGAGGAACCGTCAAGAACATCGTCTGGTTGGGTAGGGTCAATTTAGTGGTTGTGTCATGACGATCGTAGGCCATTAGGGCTTCGCTAGCAGGTGTGCTAACGAGCCATCGACTACCCGCTCGTTCTACCTTAGTGTCCATACCTTCGTCTTTAACAGACAGTCTACCCTGACACTTTTGTTCAGGGGACTCGGCTCTTAGGCCGCAGAGATAATTGCTAACATCCCGAATGAAGGGATTGCCTGGACAAACCCAGTGAACGTCCTTAGTTTTGGTGCACAAGTTAAGGTTGGGACTAAGGTAGAGCGAGGGGTCATCGTCGTGGTATGCGAGTGTTGGTGGTGTCTTGAGGTGGACATGAGTGTTGTCTTGCCAAAAACCAACATTCAGCACTGATTTTAACCTATACACATTCTGCCGTTCTATGATAGGAAGGTTGAGAAGGAACCCTATCTCCAGGTTCTGTGGGTTCACATAAACCGGGATTGCACTACCAAGACTATATGCCAGGTGAGTTTGTGATGACTGTACCACAGTAGTTGTTGCGGATCTGAGGGTTTGCTCGACCAGACTCATGGGAACGAGGTAGGTCGGTATTTGCCCACCGCTCAGACTGCTAACTGAGGAGCTAATTTCCCTAAGGAGGTCCTGCATTAGATCTCTCACTACGCGTACGTACATAAAATCATCCCTGACTACTTCTGACAATGTCCCTAAGGCATGCAAGGTGTTATTGATGAGGGCAGAATGAAGGTTAACGGTCACTATGGTACCCTGGAGGGTTTTACCCAAGTCCTGTAATTGTTCACGTTGGATGAGGAGTCTCTGTTGGATTTCTAGCATTTCCTCACTGAGTTCACCCATGTGCCTTTGAAGGGCTTTAATGCTGACAGAGTTGGCAGCCGAGAGTCCAATTGAGAACAACGATCCAATGGCCGAGACTGCGGTGAACAGTCCTCCAAGGAACCTCTTTGGTCGTTTCCCACTACTGAGGTCCTTCTCTGTGACCAGGAACTTCTGCAGCTGTTCGAGCATGTGGATGGTTGTTTGTTTGGCGTGCTCAACAGTGTCATGCGTTTGGATTCCGCTTAATCTGCCCTCCGTCAGGCGTGGAGGCAGGCCGATGTGCTTGCGGTACACATCCCAAGGATCTAGTCGGACGTAGATTCTTTGGGTGTATAGGCTGCACCGGGTAATTAGGAGTCCCGGTATCTCCTGCAGGACGATACCGGTTGGAGGGCCAAGGTTGACCACATCAATGGGCACAGCAACTCGTAGGCTGAGGAAGATGCCAAGGATCCAAGGGAGTTTCATCCTAGAACAGACCAAAGTGTTGATTACTTGTCAGGAAGGGGAAGTAGGGGTTAGGTGTTAGTGCATGCATCTGTCCCTACGAAGCTACTATGCATCGTCTTCCCCCCTTTGGGGTGCGGGCTGCTCCCCCCTTTCGGGTGTGGAGACGGCCTCTCCCCTTGGGAGCGAAAACGGACGGAAGAGCTTGATCTGGTTTGCATGGACCCATTTGTAGGTTGGCGCCTGACTCGATTTGGAAACTCTGATCCGGTAGGCTACCGGAGAGAGCTTTCCCACAACCACATAGGGGCCAGCCCAGCTAGGTAGGAACTTCTTGGACTGTCCTACCGGGTTGGCAAACTTGAAATAGAGCACTTTGTCGCCTACACTGTACTCACGATGGGACGTTTTCCTATCGTAGTAGGCCTTTGCTCCTCTGGCACTCGTTTCCAGGTTCTCCTGGGCCCATGCAAACGTGACTCTAAGGTGGTCTCGCATATCAGTGACGTACTGATGTGCTTCCTCTGGGCAATACAGAAGATGTAACGGCAAGGTCATTTCCCTCCCAGTCATCATTTCGAAAGGCGTCACTCCCATAGAGCGGTGCGGGGTAGACCGGATGGCCATCAACACCAGAGAGAGTTTCACGTCCCTATCCTTGCCACTACCACTAACATACTTCTTCAGCATGCTGATGATAGTGCGATTGGCACGCTCGACTTGACCTGATGACTGGGGGTGATATGGGATGTGGATGTTCTTCCACTCCCAGAATCTCGAACATGGCTGTCATGACGCTCGAGGTGAAGTGAGTGCCTCTGTCTGAGTCGACGGAGAGTGGCAGCCCCCAGCGGCTGAAAACGTGGTTTAGCAGCAGGACTGCTGTTGTCACAGCCGTGTCGTTGGGCGCCGGAAGACACTCGACCCACTTCGTAAATGAGCAGGTCACAGTCAAGAGGTATTTGTTACCTCTTGAAGACTTGGGGACTGGACCAATCCAGTCCATCTGGAGGTGGGACCAGGAAAAGGTGATCCCTCGGCCCTGGAGCGGGGCTCGGTTCAAGGGTCGTGAAGGTTGAAATTGACAGCAAACCAGACATCCTTGGACGTAGAGTTGCATGTCACGGGCCATGGATGGCCAGTAGGCAATCTGCTGCAGGGTTTTAAGAGTAGCCTTGTAGCTCCGGTGACCCCCAACAGGGGAGTCGTGGGCATGGGCCAGTATCACCCCCCTATGGTCCGTCGGGACGACCCAACGAGCCGATCCCTGACCATCAGGACTGTAGACCAGCAGGCCCTTGTCAATTCTGAGATGGGGTTGGACGTGGCGAAGAGCCTTCAGCTCTTTGGACTCATTAGTCGATGGTTGAGGTGTCTGCTGTGCCATGGGATCTGCCATTAACTGCTG
Source organism: Thunnus maccoyii (assembly GCF_910596095.1). Classification (NCBI taxonomy): domain Eukaryota; kingdom Metazoa; phylum Chordata; class Actinopteri; order Scombriformes; family Scombridae; genus Thunnus; species Thunnus maccoyii. Next base: position 62,607 of record NC_056536.1, on the reverse strand, counting down.
GATAGCTTGTATGGGAGGATCCCGTTCCTGCATGGCAACCAAGTCGGCATCTCCAGGTTTCCGACCCAAATGCACTGTCTGTGCGCAGGACTGAGGGTCCTCTCGTCTCTCTCGCGCCTGTCAGCGGGTGATGGCATTCACCGTGCTGACTTGGAACGTCGGAAGCCAATCTTCACTGAACTCCCAGGGTGTCCCCTGCTCGGCGCCTAACTTGGCTAACCGGTCGGCTTCGTCGTTGCCATCCTTATTGGGACCTGAGATCTGGGAGTGGCCTTTGACTTTCTTCCAGTACACCGTCATCCCATGGTCCGTCACAAGGCGGTCGCAAACCAGGAAGAGTTCAGAGTGTTTGACTTCCTTGTTCCTGGTGTTCCTCATGCCATTTTCGGTCCATGTGGGAAAGTGTGACATGAAGCTGTGGCGAGCGTAGTTGGAATCGGAGCAGATCACTAGCTGTCCAACAGCCAGCCGAGTGGCTTGTTGGAGGACGATGAGTACTGCAGCGATCTCCGCGTACTGGCTCATCTTTGCGCCTAGCTGGTAGTGGTTCGGCTCTTCAACTGTGCGGTTGGCCCAAACAATACCAACTCCTGCCTGGACTTGGCTCTCATGGTGGAATGAGCAGCCATCCACATAGACCTTTGGGAGGTCTAAGTAGGCATTCTCGTCATGGTAGCGGTGGTTGGAAGGAAGGGATGGTGAGGTGACGGTCGAGGATTGGGGGCTTGGCTGCCCCTCACAGTCACAGTGCTGGCACTCAGCTAGGCCTTGACCCAAGGCCATCTTGTGGCTTTGCGCATACTTCACCTCAACATCGTAGCCTTGTAGCGCCATCATCCACGCAGCAATGCGACTGTTTGACACACGTCCTTCCCTCCGCTGCTGGCTGTTCAGGAAGGTGACAGGTTGATGACACGTCTCAATTATCACCTTCTGGCCACCGATGTAGCTACGGAAGTGCTCCACAGCCCATACCGTGGCGAGAAGGGCCCTCTCGCAGTCAGAGAACTTCATCTCAACGCTGCTCAGGGGACGACTCTTTTGTCAGTGTCGTACTTCTGTGCCAGAGCAGCACTCAAGCAGTGGGAAGAGAAGCTCGCCTCGTAAAAGAGGGGCAAAGGCTGGAAGAAAGCTTGTGACCCAGGGAGGGGGAAGCCTGCTGTTCGCGCAGGAACCACAAGATCAGCTTCGTTGGCAACCTGACATGCCTGGGGGATGGTCTGGCCTGATAGCATGTATGCAGGCTCGACGGTCAGGGGGTGTGCTGACCACAGGACTTGGTTCACTGTGTCCAGCTTGGCACCGAGCCAGACAAGAAGATCTGCCCCCACGAAGAGCTGGGGTTGAAGTTGCGGGACAACGCTCAAGAAGTGTTTGACCTGTTTTCTCCCGATTTTGATGGAGAGGGCACACACTCCGATGGCCTTGAGGAGCGTCTGCGGTGATCCCGCAGAAAGGACACAGTGGCTTCGCAGTGCAAAGAACGGAGGTGTGCTGCGTTGACACAGGTCATTAAAGAGGTCCTGACTGATGCCGGATTTCTCCGACCATAACGCTATGAGCGCCTTGGGGGTCAAGACACCGTTGATGTGTACGCCTCCGACCACGTGGGGGCTGTACAAAGACAGGTTCAAGTTCTCCAGTGAGCAAAGGAAGGACTCATGATCCTTCAAGGAGCTGGAGCAGTCGGACGATGGCTGCACGCGCAAGGACGGCATGGAAGATTCAGAGCCAGACTCGGGCTCTGGAAGAGGCATGATCATTGGCAGAGGACTTCTGGACTCCTGGACGATGGCGACTTGCCCGTCAGAAGCTGGTGGGCGGCTGCCTGAGGGGTATCCACCTGAGCCCAAATGAGTCCGCGGTGGCAGTCGATGAGGGGGGCCAGCCGGTCCAGCAGGTCTTGTCCAATAAGCAGCGGCTCTGTATCAATGATACAGATGTAAATGGGGTGCACAAGAGTCATTTCCTGGAAGGTGAGGTCGATCCAAGCGCGTTGGGTGATGGGAGACCTGTTCTGGGTATAACTAGTTATACTCACATTACAGGCCTCAATTTGCAGGGGTTTTCCAAGTGAGAGCATCACTCTGGCAACATCTGCAAACATGCTAGAACACATCAGGCTGATCTCCAAACCAGTGTCAAGTAGTGCCAGGGAGTTGACGCACCCCCCTACCACCACTGAGGTGTAGATGCGGCGACCATTGCCCTTGCGGACAAAGTCACCGAGGAAGGTCAAGAAAGGAGTGTGTTGAGGGTCAGAAGTGCTTACATGGGTAGCGGCTTGGCCTTCTCGGTTTCCCTTCCCCAGCCCACAAAGTAAACCTTGGCGGAGGTGGGGGAGGGGACTTGGCCTAGTCAAGATGAGGGGCCCCGACCGAGATCTTTTGGGGGATCCGGTGGTCCTGGAAGGCTGCGAGGCGCCTCAAACTGCCTTGACACCTCAGTCAAGCATCTCAGCATCAAGTCCTCCATTTCCTGCTTAAGGCGTTCCTTCCTAGTGAAGTTCCTGGTTTTACCTGACTGATTCAGGTGCTTAGTGTTCTGCTCAAAGTGGACTCCCTTTTTCGCCTGGTGGGAGTCCTGCCTTCGGGGCTTAAAGTGGCCCTGGTTCTGCGCTTGGCTGCCACCTCTTCGGCTCTGTGCTTCCCCCTGCTGGCGAGGTGGTCGGTGTCCTTGGGGCCCCGCTCTGAAATTGCCCTTGGTGCGAGGCACTTCGTCGCCTTCTAGCATCAAGGTGTCGTTTTCTAAGGTTCGAACCTCAAGGACTCTGGCTTCCGTCTCATGCCCTTTGGTTGGGCGGATGCGTGTTTCCCATGCCATCTGAGCGTATCTCCTGATTTCTTGCGTCGTGTAGTTACCGGTGCGGCAGTGCATGGTAACATCGTACCGGATGCTTTCATGGAGATTGTGGAGGAAGAGGGATCGAAAGGCTTGCTCCTCTTCTAAGCCAGGGGCATTGCGCCCTTGGAAGTAGGCGGCTCTCAGACGCCTGTAATACTCACGCGGAGGCTCGTGCTTCCTCTGGGTGATAGTAAGGGCGCTGAGAGTGGCGGAGGCGTCGTCCGTGTACAGCGAGTATTCCTCCCGCAAGGCTCTGCAGAGGGCTGGGTACCAATCTCTGGTCTCCGCTGGCAGAGTTTCCATGAAAGCATGGACTTCTCTTGCCGTGGTTTTCCACACCAGCTTGAGCTTCTCGCGTGGAGAGGCATATGGAAGATCAACCAGGCACCACTCAATCTCCCTGAGATAATCATCGATGTTTGACTCGTGATTTCTCGGGTCGAATCGCTCTACATCACGGGCGAGAGACTCGATTTGACGGGTCCTCAAACCGTTAGTTGGCGGCGGCGGGCCATCTGGATCCTCCATCATCCCCTCATAGCCAAACTCATCGTGGTGGTGAGACCGGTACCCTGCACCTTGCAGTGTGGAGGGAGTCTGGTCATAACACTGACCCCTTTGTCTCAGGGCAGACTGCAACATCTCCCTAGATGGCGGAGCAGTCATGCTCCGTGAGTGGACCGTTGAGGACGCTTGGTATGCGTCCGGGACGGGGAGGTGGTAGGCTGCGTCACCAGGGGTTGCTAGACTCCTGGGGCGCGCCCCCATGTCAACTGGGGTAGCCAGTTGCTGCAGCTGAGCAGCTTCAAGTCTCCTGTGCAGGGCGAGCTCCCTCGCCTGCGCAGCTTGAAGCTGCATGCGTAGCAAACTAGCTTCATCCAGTGCATTGGCCTCCTGCACGACTGGGGGGAGCGACGGTAGTGGACGCTGGTCAGCGGCCAAGATGGAGCTCCCAGTTCCTGTGGGGGGAGGCGGTGGTGAACCTTTGTCGGCACCCCCAGTCTCGCTCTTAGTTTCCTGGGGGGTTGGGCTGGTAGCTGTACTTACCTGGCCAACCTCAGTCTCCTCGCTGCTGCTGTCGCTGACTTCCTGGATCCTTTGGATCACTGCACGCAGGACTGCTCGGTCCTCCTGCGACCGAGCCAGTTCAGCCTGGGCGCTCTCAGCTTCCTGCTGGAGCTTGAAATTGGATGTTCGCACAGCTTGGTAGCTGCGCTGCAGCTGAGTCAGCTGCTCTAGGCTCTCTTCTCGCTGTAGCTGAGCTCTGCGTTGCTGGATTAGGAACATCTGACCAATCAGGTCTGGGATTGTACGCTCTGGTTTCCCGACCGGGTTGTTCGCGTAATCCCTTAGTTCCTTCAGCATCTCATCGCACTCTCTGAGGCTACAGCTGGCCAAATGGTCCCTCTCTCCTATGGAGAGGCGGACAAGGGAAGCGACGGTATCCTGCAGGTCTAGGTCCTGAATTCCCTGTGGAGCTTCAGCTCCAGCCACGTGGGGGTTCTGGCGGCTCATGTTAGCACGCGTCACACAGTGGCTATAAATGTGTGGTTACTGCTAATGTTGCTAGGTGCACAGGTGAGAGGTTAACCTGTGACTTACACAGTTGATTACGCAAACACTGCAACCTGTCCTAGCAGGACCTTAGTAGTGACTAAAGCACTAAAGGTGAATATCAACTAATTAGTGTGTTAGGGACTATCCAACTAGCATGCAAATGCTAACAAACTCTTTACTAACGCTAACACAACCGCTAGTATACACTGTACACAATACACAACCACTAGTATATATGCTTGGCAGAGCACTAGAGAAAGCACTTTCAAAAATCAAAATTTTTTGAAAAATCATTAATAATTCAAAAATTATTAATTATGAATTATTGTGCATAAATATTATGATAAGGCTGATATATTAGGGGCCTCACACGGGCACCACTTGTTGGGCTTGAAAGGAGTGCGTTTGATTATTAGCTATAATTTATAATTATCAAAGATAATTATGAATTATGAAATTAAAAATTATTAACTTAGTTAATAATGCGGGGCACCACCCGGAGACTGGGACTAATAACCAACTGTAAAGGTAGTCTCATAAACAAGGTATTCACTTAAGGGGAGCTAATACCTGGTGTATCAGCACCTCTAAGTGAATGGTGAAGGTGAAAGTCCGAGCACTGGCTCTCTCAATCAGCCACTTATCACAATAACAGATGCACAATAATGACAAGAAACTTCTCTTTAAAGCTATAAATAGTATTTATTAACTTCCACAAGAATTAACAAGGTCAACAATTGCTTCAATCAACAAATACTATACTACCAACTAATACTAGCAAAAACACATAAAACAGCAGCCGTGTAAAGGTAAATAGGTAAGCCGAAGCGCGTGTGTGAGTGAGAGAGGATGTAATAGTAAGTGTAAGCGTGTATGTGTATGTGCGTGTGTGTGTGAGTCACAAGATGGCCGACGTGGATCACGATACAAGTGACTCAAGATGGCGCGGCTTCCGGGGGAAGTCGCGTCACGTGAGAACAACAGGTGGAAGACGCCGCAGAGTTCCAGTTAACAATAGCAGACAGCGCCGACCGGTGGTCGGTGGCGTTTCTGCACTCACGTGTCTGATGGCGGATAACAAAGGGTCAAGACGGCGCTATGGCCCTTTTTTATCCGACTATCAGATGTGTGGAAAACGTGCGTAGTTATGTGGAGGTGTAAGTGTATGTGTGTGTGGGTGTTAGTAAGAGAAGGAAAGAGAGGAAGGGAGATCGACTCTCGGTCCCGCGACCGTGAGGGGAGAGTAGCGGTTGCTTTGTCTACAGAGAGCGGGAGTACGGACGGTAGTCGGTACGCACGTTGTCTGGTTGTGGACTGACAAAGCAACTTACTTTCCACTTGCGGTGGCACAAACACAGAAATCCCGAATGGGATAACACAAACAGTTTAGCGTGGTGAACACAAACTAAACAGGCAGCAACTTAAAACACACACTCCTCAGAGTGCAGCAGCAAACGGGACTCAGCGGTCCGTTAAAACACACAAAACAATACGAGCACTAAGCTCATAAAACACACAACTCTAATACTATCTCTGCCCAGACAACCTCTTACTTGTGTCGTTCTCCGGAGCGAACCGATGTGTGTGGGAAAGTCCGTCAGTGAAATCAAGCAGCGGGTCCTCCGGTGCGTGGTGCTGGCGGAGTCGTCCTTGTTTCCCGGGGATGACGGCGCTGGTTCCTCGGCGGGGCAGCGAAGAACACAGGGCGGTCGACTCAGTCAGTAGACAGCGGGGCGTAGAGGTTATCCGCGTCTCCGTGGAGAAAATCCTTTCTCCCTTCTGCAGGTATCGGGTGAGAGCGCTGGGTTGCAAACAGCAGTCTCTCGCGGATCCGGTAACGTTACGATGTTCGGATGAACACGGGTCGAGGTCTCGTCTCGTCCAGCGAGGGGAGAAACTCCAAAAGAAAAGGGGGATAGCACACGTGAACGAGTCACTTTCGTTGGCGGTCCAGCTGGTCGAAAAGGCGGACCTTCTCCTAAGCAAGAGTACCTGAAAGAGCTGAAAGAGGACGAGATTCAGTCCCGCACCGTGTTTTAAAGGGGGATGACGTCACGGCTCCGTTGCCATGACTCCCCGTAATGTTGGTGCGTCTCTGCCAATCAGAGACTGTGTTGGACCATTTCCTACTTAGCACCTAGGTGCGAAATGGTGCATGCTGGGGAATGGAGTTAGTGATCAGCCTTTTGGTGCTGATCCTTTGTTTCAGGAGAACAAAGGCGGCCTCGTGGCCAGGCCTCAGGGTTTCCATGCAGGCCCATCTTTGTCTGACTGTATGTGGAGGCCCAACACTTTAATGCCATTTGTGGATGATAAGTTTGTCATACTGTAGAAAAGCAATCTTAGGAGGCAGTTCCTTTCTCCTCTGCTGAACTGAATCAAGATAGTCCTCATTTATAAAAATGTTTGATCCTTTCAGCTTTTTTGCATTGCCCAAAACTCTGTCTCTGTCCAATTCAATGACATACTAGTGCTGGCAGCTTTCAAGTCATCTACCTCCTTTTGTGTAAATTGGAGGCTGACTGTTAATTCCTGCAGCTCTTTCCAAATGGCATCCATTCTTGTATTAGTTGTGTCTCACAGAATGCATTTATACTATTTATTGATTATTTGCATCTGTATTTTTTGATAATCCTGATAGTGAATTTATTATTCAATAACCCAGAATGTGATCAGGGTGTCTTCTGAACACTGGAAAATATGTATTTGGCTAAATTACTCGTATCAAACCCGATGCTCAGGAATTTTCAGCCTCACATGTGACTGAATGGAAATGACGATAAATGATGTAAAATATAAATTTGTTTAACTGTTATTATGGATAAAATTTAAGTCAGAAAGAGTCTGTCTGTTAGCAAGAAAAAAAAAGTTTAATGGAGGAAATAACATCATGAAAAGAAAAATCTTGTATATGGTTCTTTTGTTGATCAGACTGACAATTAACAGATTTTTAACTATATGATGAATCAGAAAACAAATAAAACATAAAACTTGGGAGTTTAATCTATAATCTGTCTCCACTAGGGTATGAAACTGCAGTGATGTATCAGATCAGTCAGATTAGCTGCAGCGTCCAATCAATAACTGATGTCCAATAAGGGGGCGTGTCGGCCAGTAAAAGACTTCGGTGAAGGCTGCTCTTGTGTTTCCTCGCTCCTCAGAGATCCCTCCTCGCTCCTCGCTCCTGGATCCTCGATCCTCGCTCCTCGATCCTCGCTCCTCGGAGCAGATATAAGGGACTTGGGACTCTTGTCAAAATGGCGCACCAAGAACAACTTCCGGTTCAGACGAGGAGTGAGGAGAGATAAAATAAGAGACTTGAGACGTGTCAATCAGGTTTCAGTCACATTTTCCCTTTTGTGTGTTCCAAAAAAAAGCACTTCAAACCACTTGTGAAACTTTGGTGGAGGAAATAATGAAGATTGTGAAGATTTATGGCATATTATTTCCATAGCTTCTAAAGCACAGCAGCTGTGATCTGATATGAACACAGCAATAACTAACTTCCCACAACTCCCCAGATTATCAGAGCAGAAAACTGCAGAAAAGGTATTATCTCACTGTAGGAATGAATTTAGATTTTAATTTGTCACAAATGTCACAAATCAAGCAGAAAACACACATACACAAAAAAATCAACTAGTGAAAATGAATCAGTACTTACTCCCTTGCAGCCTTTCCTGCTATTTTCCTCAAGAAAATCTTCTTCACAAAAAGAAAAAAATAACAACCTCTGAACAACCACTAATGAAACTGAGACGTTAATGACTCATTTACGTGTGTGTGAGGAGAGCTAACTGGACATTTGGCTTTATAGACACCCTGTGCTTTAGTCTAATTCTGACAAACTGACATTCTTGCATAATCATTTGCATCTGACGGGTGCTTGACTGAAAATTTAAAAAAAAAATAGATTTAGATTAGTAAATTGTATCTTTTTTCCCCTTTATACGATTAAGACAGAGTTCCAGTCCTTTAATTATACAGCTTTTTAATCCAACTGGCTCTGTATTTGATGATAACCAGGGTGATCTATCACCTGTTTTTCTTATAACTTGTGTCCAGTCACGCAAGTTTGAGGATGTGGTTAACCTTTCAGAAATGTCTATGATGAAACTGTAGCGTCCGTGTCTGTCGATCCTTCTGCAACCTCTGAGTTAACTGTAGATAAGCCGTCCATTAATCCTCCTGTAACTGAGTCTGTTGAGGTTACACTGTCCGGTCCTGTCACCTTGTCTGTTGAGTCTGATACTCAGCTAAAGGTTGGCAAGAAGCAGCTCAGGGTGCCGATCCCTCTTAGCTAAGTGTTTTGCAGCAGAAGAAAGAAGAGATTGGTACTTTTCATGCTGCTTCCTACTGGGAGGATGGTATCCTCGTGCATAAGTGGGCTCCGTCAGCCAATGGCAGTGGGTGTAATACTACCTACCAGATTGTTGTCCCTTTTGATGACAAGGTGCAGATACCAGGCTTAGCTCATGACAGTGGTTCTGTCTGGTCACCTGGGGATTCCTAAAATCTATTATAGGTGGCGGTGGGGCGGCTGTGGCTCAGGAGGTAGAGCGGGTCATCCACTAATCAGAAGATCGGTGGTTTGATTCCTGGCTTCTCCAGTCCGCATGTCGATGTGTCCTTGGGCAAGATACTTAACCCCTAATTGCTCCTGATGGCTGTGCCATCAGTGTGTGAATGATTAGATTTCCTCTGATGGGCAGACTGGGACCTTGCATGGTAGCCTGTGTACCCATTCAGCGTATGAATGGGTGAATGTGATTTGTAGTGTAAAAGCGCTTTGAGTGGTCGGAAGACCAGAGAGTTGCTATACAAGTACAGTCTATCATACCACCAGATAAAACTGAAGTTATTGTGTTTGGCCCTAAAAATCTTAGAAACACATTATCTAATGATAAAGCTACTCTAGATGGCATCACCCTGGCCTCCAGCACCACCGTAAAGAATCCGGGAGTTATCTTTGATCAAGATATGTCCTTAAACTCCCATATATAACAAATTTCAAGGACTGCCTTTTTTCACTTAGGTAATATTGCAAAAATCATATTTGTTACTTCTAGGCTGGATTATTGTAATTCCTTATTATCAGGCTGCCCTAACAAGTCTCTAAAGACTCTCCAGCTGGTCCTGAATGCTCCTGCTCATATACTGACAAAAACTAGAAAAAGAGATCATATTTCTCCCATTTTAGCTTCACTGCATTGGCTTCCTGTAAAATCCACAATATAAGTTGAAATCCTTCTCCTCACCTACAAAGCTCTTAATGGTCAGGCACCAACATATCTTGAAGAGCTCATAGTATCGTATTACCCCACTAGAACACTGTGCTCCCAGTATGCAGGCTTACTGGTGGCTCCTCTAGAATGGGAGGCAGAGCCTTCAGCTATCAGGCTCCTCTCCTGTGGAACCATCCTCCAGATTCGGTCCGGGGTGCAGACACCCTCTCTATGTTTAAGAGTAGGCTTAAAACTTTCCTGTTTGATAAAGCTTATAGTTAGAGCCGACCAGGCTCGCCTTGGATCAGCCCTTAGTTATGCTGCTATAGGTCTAGACTGCCGAGGGACTTCCCATGATGCACTGAGCTCCTCTCTCCTCCTCTCCATCTGTATGCATTCATTTACCATTACTGCATGTCACTAACTTTGCTTCTTCCACAGAGTTTTTTGTGCTTTCTCATCTCGCAGGAAACCCTGGGATCCAGGATCCAGGCTGAGTCTTTGTGGTCCTGTTGGCATCCTTCCAAGGCTATTGTTGCTGTTATTGTTATTGTTATTGTTATGATTGTTGTTATTCTGTGCCCCCCGCCCCCCTTCCCTCTCAACCCAACTGGTCAACGGCCGCCCACCAAGAGCCAAGTTCTGCTTGAAGTTTCTACTCGTTAAAGGGGAGTTTTTCCTTACTGCTGTCGCCAAGTGCTTGCTCTCTCTCTCTGTAAAATAAAGAGTACAGTCTAGACCTGTGATGACTTTTGATTGTTTGATTGATTGATGTTCTTTTATACAAATGAAAAAGGGCAATCCATTTGCATCGATGCACATTCAGCACTTTGTGAGTGCCAACCCAAAAAGCAGACTGTTGGCAAGTTTATCAGCTACTCAAAAGCAGCAGCCAACCTAAAGCCCAAGTCTTATACTGTGACCATCGATGGGGAGGAGAAAGAAGGGATTATTTTCCTTGCAACCAGGAACATTGAGGTGAGTGAGGAACTCTTATTTAATTACGAAAAGTCTTTTTGTGGAGATGCAGACCTCGCTTGGCTGTCTTAGACTTTCTGCAACCATCAGCCTGCCCGGCATTTTCAATGGTCAGCGAGAGCTCACCAGACACTGTGACTGTCTTGTACGAAACACAGGTATAATTTAAGTGAAGTTTTCAATGAAAGTTGTAACATGGGGCTGTCTGAAGCCCAGTCTCACACTCTGTGTCCCTATCTGGTCAGTTACTAAGTTAATTTAGTACAGAACAAATAACTCATTTTAATTTCAGTACACAGCCTTCTTTATTTGGGGAGAATTGTCATTTATGCTGAAAGACTCAGTCAACTGTGAATTCTACCTTTGATAAATTAAGTTTTTCTTTTCAGAATTGTAGAAACATCACCTTTATTAATATCAGGGGCACCACTTCCCATTATTAGTCATATTTAACTGTGTCGGGAAGAAACACAGAACAACTTTATCAATCCAACGTCTGATTTAGTGTGTTACGATGCAGTGATCTAATTCTCTGCTTGACTTTAAGCTACAGACAACGACATGCTAATAAAGATATATTTATTGAACTTAATGATGAACAGTGAATAAATGAACCCGAGTTAAAACCTTTGGTTAGGTTAAAAATAAAAATGTAATCTTTGTTGGCTATACAACCATTAACAGGGCCTCACACAAAGTTAACAATAATCAGTGCTGCTTGATTAAAACACACTATAGTTATTTAACAAACTTACTTTTCCTACTAGCTGACATACTTTATAACTACTAGTGTTAATTCTTTGATTATCAAAGTACTCCTTCATACATATCACATGCCTACTAAGTTATATAGAATTTATTACAATTTAATTGATATCAAAATAAGAAAACATTATATATCACATTGGCAGAGGTTTGTTTTCAGCATTCAACCTCACTGTCATTCATTTCACTTGGGATTGTCCCACACAGTTCAGAGAGAGTTTGGGGTGATAAGATGGTTCTGTGAGGAGTCAAAATTGACACTTTAATGTGAAGAAAGAAAGAGTCAAGCACAGAGTACTATTTCCACCCCCTCACAGGTGTGTATGCATGCAAATGCTAATGGAGGACTGTCAGATAGACATAAGGTGAGGCCACCAGATGTCCAGTCACTTTCTTCTGAGACTCTCCAGAGAGGCTCATCGGCTAACAAGAGATCCAGTCTTCACATCTTCACTGAAGATTTCTCCTGCTTTTGTTCCTCTTCTTTTTACCAGCTTTTTTCGCTCCAGAAAAATGTCTCCCCAGGGGTAAGATAAGATCAATTTTATAGTTCACAATGTAGTTACTTAAAAAAAAATAATTTATTACATTACATAAGTTTTTAAATTCAAAAAGGTCACTTACCAAGCTGAGATTTTAAGCAAATTTGCCAACGGTTCCCAGACTAAGGGACCAAATTAAGAAGTTAGTTTATATGTACAGTAACACTTATGAAGTCCTTTTTTAACAGAATGTAGTAAAACATTATTATCTTATCAAGTTAAAACAGAGTAAACAAGCCAGAGACAGAATAACAGTTTGTAAAAGTCATGATAATAGTTTCACATATTTTAAACATGGCTGGTCACATCTTTTGCATAATGACTGACTAATGACTCTATTCAGGTGAAAATGAAATCACTGGGTCATTTACCCAAGCTAAGATTTTAAGCATATTTGCTGAAAGCTCCTGAACTTCTCCCTGAGTAAGCTTTAAATTAAGTGAAGAATGTCTTTTTCTGTTTCCAGTAAACCCAACAGGCACTATCTGCTGTGTCCTGTGTGCATGAAAACCCAGGAAACCCTTTCAGTACATCTGCGCAGGGTCTGCATGAAGAACAGTACAGCAGAGGCCATTGAAGCAGAGGTGGAGAAGGCAAAGAGGGATGTTCATGAACTTCTGGCATCTGGCAGGGTGTTTAGTTACGTGCTCCTTCGCCAAATTATGGACGATGCTGATCCACTCAGCAGGTTGGTGGAAGTCTTTTTTCAAACATCACTTCTTCTTTACTCTCTGAAATGTATTACTTTTTTTTTAACATTGTCTAAATTATGTTTTTTTTAATTGAAAGGCTGATTGAGGAGCTGCAGCGTCGTCACATGGCGGTGACCGATGTCCCTCCACCACTGCCTAACGCCAACGTTACGGCAAGACCTTCCACCAGAACAACCACACAGCCACCTGAGAGTGCGGCTCCTGAGACTGGTGAAAGTGTGCAGACTAATGACGCCTCTGTCAGCAGCGGCGAGACCTTTCAATGGTGAGAATCTCAGTTTCACAACTTCATTGATTGTTTTTGATTGTGAGTCATATGAATCACAAATATGCACTATTATAACAAAACACTTTTCCCACATTGCAGTAACCCAGATGTGCAGTGGAAGAACGCGGCCAGGAAGCTCATGGCAGAGAAAGGTCTTTATAAAAAGCACTCTCTGAACTGTCCACTGCTGAAAGACTTTGGCACGTACCTGAAGACAGACCTACACAATGAAAACTTCAAACAGGAGGTGAAGACTGCCATAAAACATTTTACATTTATTAAAAACGTCTGACTATCCAAGTAAAAAAAATAGTGATCAGAAGGTAATTTAACATGCTTTTTTTTTCCAGGTTGAAAATGTTGCTCGTTTCCTGTATTATGTGGACCCACAGGCACCATCCCTAGAGTTCGTCAGGAACAGAGAAAAGATCCGGCAGTACCTTCGTGAGCTCTCTGAGGCAAAGCTGACAAAACAAACCCAGCAGAATTACCTCAAGAGCTTGAAAAGGTTTGTAGTATTTGGTGTTTTTATTCATATAATGCCAACACTAGACAATAAACATAATTTGGCTTAAATACATATACTTAAAAACTTGTACTTCCTCTGACAGATTCCTGGTGTACCACACTGTCAACACCAACCTGAAGCACGAGGATGAGGCTCTCTATGGGGATTGCAAGCACTTCATCGAGTTCATCGGGTCTCTACAGAAAAGCTGCTCCAAGCAAGTGAGCAAAGAGATCACCCAAAAGAGGTCAGTTTAATTGTTCTCACCCATTTAACTGGATTATGGTATAGATATGTGAGCAATGGGGCAAGTAATGTTATGATTTATTCATATCTTTTTTTTTCCATAGGCACGGCATGTTGACTGAGAATCGTCAACTAACACCACATGACTGCTTGGCTGTGCTGAGGGCTGCCAGGAAGGACTTCTTGGCAGTTATTGGGAAGGTCTTAGCAGACAAAAGTGCAACCCTGGAGTTGACTGAGTGCGGCTTTGTGGTGTACTATCTCCAGGCAGTGGTGACCCTGAGACACCTCCAACGACCAGGCGTGGTGGAGCACATGACTGTGAGTATTATTGTGCTCTTTTTGTCTACATTGTCAGTAAATTTCACCTGACATTTTTGCAATTACCCTTTTAATTAATGTGATACCCTTGTTTTGTGCAGGTGCAGGAGTGGATCGTCAGAAACAAAGACAAGTCAGGCAACACAATTATTGGTGTAAAGGAGCACAAGACCGCTGCACAACAAGTGGCCACGTTTGCCCTGTCACAGGAAGAGGACTTGGTAAGTTCATCAAGTTTCCTGTGCGAACCTGTTCAAAAGCAGAAATGAATCTTTATTCCTATTTCTCCTCTGCCAACAGTGGTTTGACATGTACTTCACACGGGTGCGGCCACAACTCTTGAACTCCAAGAAGCGCAGGAGGGATGACACGGATGACACAGAGGAAGAGGAACGGTTCTTCATCTCCACCACAGGGAGGCCAATCTATAATGCCTCCAATGACCTGAACCGGCTGCACTCAAAGTAAGCTAACCATCATGATTCATTTCCCCTCCAACATGTAGATTTGTTAATAAATGTCATTAATATACTGTTTAAACTTTGATTTTAGATACAACCTCGAGCCAGTGACCAGTCAGGTGGCACGCAGAGTCTTCGAGACGGCCACCAAGACGATGACAGACATAGAGAAGTCTCTGGTGGCCAACTACCTCACTCATTCCACTGCGACGGCAGAAAAACATTACCGCATGAAGCAGACAGACACTATTGTGAGGGCCAGTCAGCTACTGTCTAAGCTGGCTGGTGACTCAAGGTAAGCATGTGTTATATTTGTCAACAATTAATACAATCAACAATTTGTAGACATAATCAATCACACCATAATTTATATTAAGGCACACTGAACACTTTTCATATACTCTTCTTCTTCTTCTCCTTCTTCTCGTATCTAGTGTTGAGTCTGCAGACGAGGGCCCCAGTCATGGTACCCGTGGCACTGCCCACGATGCTGCCGACAACCCAATCTGTACAACAAATGTGCAGATGGACGTCCAAGCAGCATTTGACAAACTGCTGGAAACGCACCCGGTGACTCTGGATGGGGACGTGCCAGACAAGACTGAGCGCCAAAAGGTGTCACCTGACTATCAGCGGCAGCTGTACGAGCGTTGGCTGAAGGCTCAGATGAAACTGCGCGTGCGGCATGTTCTCGGTGAGTATTTTCTCAATATTTAATTTTTTTCAAGTAACAATGCAATGTACATGATTCAAAGTTGTCAATTATATTTTTCTTAACTAACAAAACCTTTTAATTTTTTCTTGACAGCCTACTTCTGCCGACGTCTCCCTACAGAAAAACAGGTCGGCATCTGGATTGTAAAGCAGGGATGGACAAGTAACTTCCCCAACGCTGCCAATATCATTAAAGAGTGGAAGCCCTCAGGATCTGTGGACATGGTTATGGACTCCAAACACATCCAGACATTTACCAGTTCTCAGAAGTGGAGAGGACTTCTAGTCGCAGATGTTGAAGGGAAGGGAAAGGGTGTCATTGCCACCCGCAGATTTCAGTCTGGTGAGGTGGTCTGTGACTACCATGGGAGGGTCATCACAGCCAAAGAGGGCCATCACATACAGAAGAACATCAGTGAGGAGGAGACTGTATATATGTTCTTTTACAGAAATCAAAAAGGGCAGCCCATGTGCATCGATGCACATTCAGCACTTTGTGAGTGCCACCCCAAAAAGCAGACTGTTGGCAAGTTTATCAACTACTCAAAAGCAGCAGCCAACCTAAGGCCCAAGTCTTATAATGTGACCATCGATGGGGAGGAAAACGAAGGGATTATTTTCCTTGCAACCAGGAACATTGAGGTGAATGAGGAACTCTTATTTAATTACGAAAAGTCTTTTTGTGGAGATGCAGGCCTCGCTTGGCTGTCTTAGACTTTCTGCAACCATCAGCCTGCCCGGCATTCTCAAGGGCCAGCGAGAGCTCACCAGACACTGTGACCCCAATGACCCCAAAGCTCATCTGTATTCAAGTCCACAAGGACATCTTTAGACTTTTCTCTTTTTATTTGTACAGTTATATGGGTACACTTTGTAAATATTTGTGCATGATATTATAACCTTAAGACTTCTGTTATTGTTTACGTAAAAGCTCTGTACAGAAAACAATAAAGTGGAGGTGCTTCAACTTTAAATGTCTCTGTGTTTATGGTCTTGTATGAAACACAGGTATAATTTAAATGTAGTTAACCTGTTAACTTAGGTTCGGGAGCAGAACCAGGCCTCAACCACACCTCTAATCACCTGCCAAGCCTACTTATGCCGGGTCAACCCATCCTACCCTGTTTGTCTCAGATTTCTCGAGCTCAGACAGAACGCGCTTGTCGCCTAAACGCCAAAACAACTTCTATTCAAACAAGACAAAAGGTAAAGATCATCTACCTACCATGAATCCGGAACTGCAAATCCACCCGACCGATTCAGACGGCGATACGTTTGACGATCTGTTCGACACCGGTCCACCAGATCCGCAGCAGCACCCAGATCACAGCCAAACACGCCGGCGTAGTCGCTTTAGGTCGGTGGTCAGCGTACCTTAGCCCCGCCGGCGTCTCCACCATTCAAGCTTCACCAACGAGATCTCTCCGACTCCAACAGCCGAGACCCGCAGATCTCGAGCCTCCTCTCCTCCTTCAGCGAGGATCAGACGCCACAGGCAGGGTCGTAGGAGCAAACTCCAACCCTCTCCTCATCGGCAGCTGACCCCATCGCCTAGGCTCCCAGCTCCCGGCTCTTCACCACGGTGCACTCATTTAAAGAAATGGTTAATTAGTACTCAGCTCTGTCAGCACTAAGACTTAGTTCAGTCTGTCTGTGCTGAACTTCCCTTGCTGTCTACTGTCACCTGTCGCTATCTTGCTGTCTTGCTACTGCCAGTCTGCCTTCACCTGCATGCATGTCTTTTTGTGGTTTTGCTTTTATTGTGTCAGACTAATTTATGTATTTTACATACTGTGCATGATTTTTGTATCTGTGCTTCTGCTTTGCATGTTCTAGTTAGTGTCTAACAATGCAGCTCAATGTGGTCTTATTCAATCTACTTTTCTATTAACATTAATATCTTCGTGTATTTATTGTCTTGCATATCTTGTATCATGAGTCTCTGTGTTGCATGTTTTAAGGATGTCCTGAATGATATTTTTTATTAATATTATTTATGTTCTTCTTCTTTCTTCTTCTTTAAAAAATTAGGAGTACATATATAACTTATGGAGCACACTGAAAAATGTTCAAGTATCAGTTTCTTAAATAAAACAATTCATTACATACATATTTACAATTTATCACAAACATATTTAAACTCAGTGTGTGTGTGTGTGTGAGTGTATGTAAATCAAAATTTATGTTGTCTTTAGGGGTGTTTGATTATGGCAAAAATCATAATCATGATTATTTTTGTTCAATATTGAGATCACGATTATTAACATGATTACAGTCATTTTTGCCAGTTGCCAATGTTGATATATGCACATATTTTTTCCCACTTGGCTGAGGAGACTATTACACATGTAATCATATATTGTACTAATGATCAAGAAAGACTATAGCTTATATGAGAGAAGAACTCAGGAAGACCAGCTCAGCATTTAGTGGACCTGCCATGAGGGTGGAGCAGCAGTTTTTGGTTTTTTGTAGTTTATTAGACAGAGAGGATCAATGTATAGGATTTAATCATTGGTTCACAGTCCGAAGCGGAGGGTGGCAGCAATGCACTTAATTTGCTGTTTGCCAACCAAACAGAGGAGAATAAACGTTTTTTTCCAAACAGAGTGGTCCATCCTGTCAGCCGAGGTGTTTCCTATCTGTGCAGCCGAACACAGCAGCTCTTCCACGGACTGTTTCTCCCTGATGGTCCCGGTGTTTGTTTCGCAGGTTTCACTTCACTGTTTCACTTCTGAATAACAAACCGGGGCTCGGTGGTCCGGTTGGATCCAAACAGCGAGCTGGGTCTAGCTCAGAGGCTAGTGGAGGCTAACTGGTTGTGCTTCTTTCCGGTCATGCTGCAGCTAACGCTCTGCTAGCCTTACGAGCGTCGCCACTTCCGGTATCCGTTGTTTCAACTTTAAATCCCTCTAGCGTTTTATATACTTTTATGGTTGTAAATTGTAGTCGCACAGTGCGCAAGTAAATTCTTTTTTCACTTCGCACACATCTATTTTTAGGTACAAATGTGAGTCAACTTCCAGAAAGTCTCAGAAGACGCTGTTTTATTTACGTGATTGGTGCTACTGGTGGCTCGATTACTGTGTGTGGGCATTGTGACGACCTGATGACGTCATCACGCAAGCTCATAAAACAGCCGGCGTGGACGCGACACTCCGCACCTGGTCACATTGTCGAGGTAAGAACTGGTTTCTTCTCGGTTAGCATGAACTCTTTGTTAAGTTTACCGATGCTTTTAGCAATAACTTTTTATTTTTTTATTGAACATATACAATAAATGTGTAATGTGACTGTTGTTTGGTGACGCTGTGTGATGAGGTTAGATGCAGGCGTGGGCTAAATTTCACGCACAGCTTGGATTAAAAGATTTATTGATGGTTTGTCATCGATTATCAGAATTTGTGCTCATGTGCATTGTCTGCTAAAGCCGTATTCAGACCAAACGCCGGTAGTACGGCTCAGCTGCGGCCATTTTGGTGCTGCTGTGGACTGCGGTGACCCATTGTTTTGCGAACTGCCGTTGTGAAGCCTCGAGTGTAGCAACATGGTCATCGCCATCTTGGATGTGGCCGTCACCATGTTTGATTTTTGGAGCCGGAAGTGACCCTATTTGGACGAGGGTGTGCTAACTTAGTTAGCACAGTGCATTTACAACCTATGGTTAACAGCGATAATGCTAATGTTCGCTAGCAAAAAACAGGCCTAAAACTGTTAAATGAAATGTTCTTACCGAAAAAGTTGATAATCGGACTGATTGATGGATATTTACTAACATCTAATTGCTTATCAAGAGTGTTTACAGGCGACCACAATGATGCAGTTACTATTAGTGAACTGAACACATTAAAATAGCATCAGCATGTTATTCTAAATCTTATGCTAGAAGTAAAGGTGTGCTTTGTTAGCCTGCTACCAACTAGCTTTTGTGCTAGGTTGTGACTGACAGACTGCATTGCATATAATTGCCTGTCTGTAGGATTTTCTGTGTGTTTAAATCGTACTTAGAGATGTAGATTCAGTTGTGTGTTTTTGTCTTGACCATCATGTAAAAGTTGTGACATGGTGAGTTGGCTAATTTCCATGTATTGATTGATCAAATGTGTTATCAGGATACTACTTTGTTGATCATGTTTTTGAGAGTAAAGTTATTGGTATGAGAAACAAAACATTTTATGTAGATACAGATGTGGATGTTTAAATATTTTATCCTTTTTTCTAACAGATTATTTTATAATATAAGAATTTTCTACATCACAGCATCACAGTGTGTGATCTGGTGCTCTGCTGGTTTGTCAGCTGTCACAAGCGATTCATCTGCAGTATATCTGTGATTCTCTGATCTACAACAACTATACGTACAAATAGTTATTTAATTTATAAAGATACACATAACCTATTGATAAACGACACACACTTACTGGTTTTACACACACGAGTGCGCACACACACACACACACACACACACACACACAGAGTTTTTTTTTAATAAAATTTGCCCATCTACTGCCAAGGTAAGTTGAATCAATTTTGTGTCTGAAGAGGCTGCGATGCTTTCTGCGTAAAGGTTTAATAAAAACTAATTTTTCATTGCAGATGTCCCGTGTGAAGTCCCACCGACGTGCTCAGGAGGCCAAGCAGAGGATTGCAGAGCGGCAGCCTTGGACCCCTGGGCTGCCCGTCCCCGAGTTTGTTGCTCGTATGTATTAAGTAGTTCTTGAATATTTCAATGAAATGTATCGATTTTTCAGGCATGGGTTGACATTCTTTACTATGATCTTCATCCTAACAGGGCGCGGTACTGGTTACCGCCATCGTGTGCGGAGATGGTGAACTTCTGAGCTGACCCACCGTCCCATCAAGTTTGTCACTCCAGCACTGGTTAATGCAGGTTTAAAGATAAGAACTGATCATGTTTCACATCTATGTCAGGTCTCCCGTACATGTCTGTGGCGGAGCACCTCCCTCTGCATCGGTTGGAGCTGTGGTGCCATGACGGTGTAAGTTCAGCATACTTTGTTGTTGTGACATGTAACATGGAAGAGTTTTGTATTCTCATATGTCAGATAAACACATGTGATTAAAGTCTGCTGTTTGACTGTTTTTCAGATGCACCTCAGCGACACTGATGGCATGCCGGTCATGGTGGAGCTGCTGTGTGATGCTGCGGTCCGCCAGCTGGTACCCCCTCCACCTGAGCCTCCGGTGTCTCCCCGGACATCACCGCGTACCAGAGTTTCCCCCAGGCTGGTTGTGACAGGACACGTCCCTGTGCCTCATCACAGTGACCCCTGGGAGTGGACCGTTGTTGGACGGGAGTGCAAGGTAACGTGTTGTGCTGACTCATTGTGTGACTGGACATTTGTTCAGTTCTTTTTGGTTGAGGACTACGTACGGTGCGACAGTCTGTCATCCCGTCCAACCCTGTGTGGTTCAGCGGTGCCATGTTGGATGCCATGGAGAAGGTTTCACCTTCTTCTGGCTCTGACTGCACTGCTGCTCCAGCAGCTGGCCAGGTAACATTCCCACAAATTATATGTATATACTGCTAAGAGCTAAACATGGAGTCAGCTGTTCTAAAGTCTTGTTTTTCTTCCTTTAGACTTCTTCTGTGAAGCGTCAGCCGAGAGGTGTTGCCACAAGGAGCAGAGGAAGAAAGCGGCAGATTGGGTTTTTTTTTTTTTTTTTTTAAATGATAATGATGTTTTTGGTATATCTTGGTAACATATACAAATTTAATGAGTGTATTGTTTTATTGACTTTTTTGTCCTTTCCTTTTCTTTATAGGTGCTGGTAACACCTTCACCTGCCCGTGTTGAGTCTGCCTCCAGCAGTGCAGCAGGTTTGTCTTTGTTTAAATGTGAGACTTGTTATTGATAACAGACATCATCAACATTTCTTCCCCCATTTTGTTTCTTAGTAAAACCTCATCTTTACATTTCTCAGGTGGAGGCGGCAGCCCAGGAGTCCCGTGGAGGTTTCTGTGGTGCCATTGTCTGCTGATGTGGTGCCAGAGGTGGTGGAGGAGGAGGTTGCTGCAGCTTGCTCTGCCATGCTGATGGAGTCCACCGTCGAGGAGGGAGCACAAATGCCACAGAAGATCAGCAAAGCTAAGTCTAGTTTTTCTCCTTGTTTTTTTCTGTTTCTGATATTAAAACAGTTCAGTTAGATTCCAACAGCACTGATGTGGCCGTGGTGGGTAAGAATAGCAGAGGAATTACGCTAGTAAAGGTTGTTAGGGGGTCATTTCACCAGGGAGACGAGCGGTTTATGGATTGTAGTGTTTGGCTATAGCTTTGGTCAGCTTAGCCAAACACACGGTGAGCAGTGTGTTCTCATGGAAGACACATGATCTGGATGGTGCGTTGGTTGTAGGTGATGAGTTGTACAGCAGTTTGCGTGACCATGGCGTCTTTATGCATCAGTCGGGTCTTTTGTCTGTTCCAGATTTGCCACAGCAGTTAGTGGTTGATGGACAGGTACGTAGGTTTACGTTTGGTGAAGTAGGTGTGACTGAAGGTGAACTAGTTGACTTTGGTGTGTTCATCAGTCTGCATAATGGACTGGAGAGGATCTCCAGTCTGTACAGCGAATGTCTTTTGACACTGTGTGGTAACACTTCTTCCATCATCTGTGAAGATGGACGGTTCGCTGTGGTCGACGGTCACTCTTGCAGTAACTTGTTACACTGCAACGGTACAAGTGTGGTTTTGCCTTTTGCAAGTCTTGATGACTTGCACCACTACATCTGTTATTTGGCAGACAGTGTCAGTTCAAGTCAGAAGCTGTACGAACTGTGTGGTGTTTAGTGTTAGTGGTTGTGTAAGTCCAGTGCTGTCTAGTGTTTCTGTGGAGAGTCGTGTCATTGAGATGAGTACAGAGCACCAGAGTCTAGTGTTACTGAGCACAGGAGAAATGAGGTTTCTGCAGGTCTGTCTGAGTGTGTTGTTAGCGTAGCTGCGGGTCTATCAGGGTCTAACATTTCTGTTCAGACTTTAGTCATTGAGGTTAGCAGCAGTTCAGAAGAAGAACCAACAAGAACTTATGGCAGAAAGCACAAGATTTCTTCTCACACCTGCATGTCAAAGAAATCAAAGAGGTTTGATGTTAGTGAAATTAACTGGGATGTAGAATTTATTAGTGCTGTGAGGAACGAGGAGCTGGTCTTCTGTCCTCTTAGTGTAGATGTTTGTCAGGTTTTGTGTACAAAATTAAATGTTGACTTTGTGAAGGTCACTGGTCCAGTGTCCAAAGAAGTTGGGTTGACAGGTGTCCCGTGTAGGAATGAGAGGATCGTGGCTGATGGTAACTGCTTCTTCAGAGCCATCTCTCAGGCTGTGAGTGGTTCACAGAAGCACCATCGTAAGATTAGACTGGCAGGATGTGAAGAGCTGGGGAGGAATGAGGGTAAATACCAGAGTATTGGAGGAGTGAATATTCCTCTGTATTAGAGAACATTCAGATGATGAGAACTGTTAACACTTTGGCCACAGAGGTGGAAATACAGGTCACAGCAGATTGGTTAGGAGTTAGTGTGTGTATTTATGGTGGACGTTGGATGAATGAGCATTAATGAAGAGTTCATTTACTCAGAGAACATCATGAACAAGCATTTTGAGAATGTTGTTTGTGTTTGTAAGCCTGGACTACAGACTTGTTACTGTAAACTCAGTGAAGTGACAGGTTACAGCATTATGTCTAGAATGAAGGATATTGTAGACGGTGACGAGGCAGCAGTAGGATGTAACTGAGAATTTGTAGATTATGATAAAGGTGTTGATAGCGATGAGGTTGTGAACGATGCTACTGAGGTAAAATCAAGTAGTAAGTCTTTGAGGTCAAAGTTTTTGAAGAAAAACTGAAGAAAAAGACACAGGAGAAATTAAACATGTTGATAAGGGAGAAACGTCAGTTAAGGATTAGAAAGATGTATTATGAAAATGTGCTGTTTAGGGAAAGGGCGAAATTATGGAGTGTAGCAAACTATCATGAAAATATACCACATAGAGAGAGTGTTAAAGCCAAGAGTAAAGTAAAGAGTTTGGTGAAATATAGAGAGAAGGTTAAAGGAGGGAGTAGAGAAGTGATTAATAGAAAGTATCATGATACTTCAGAGTTTAAGCAGCAGGTTATTGCCAGTGTTTAGTAGGAAGCTGAAGACAGAAGTCAAAAGATTTCAGTTTTGTTATGCATCAGTTTTTGGAGAAAGTCAGAGATGGACCACATTTTGTGTGTTGTGTTTGTCATCGGTTGATGTTCAGATCTCAGGTGCTGAGTTGTGATAGGGAAGTGTACAGTTAAAGTTCAGCAACAGCTGGTATCGCAGAAACGTGCAAACGTAGTGAGAAGTTTTTGCATAAATGTTGTGATAACTGTGTCGTGTCCTGTCAGTTAGTTTCATCTAGAGGTCAGCTTTGGATTTGTTATACATGTCACAATAAGATAAGTAAAGGTCAGATACCAGCTGAATGTTGGGTTAATACTTTGATGCTTGATCCTCTTCCACCTGAACTGTCATGTTTGAATAGTTTAGAACAACACCTGATAGCTCTGCACAGTCCGTTCATGAAAATGTTGGCATTGCCTAAAGGAGGACAGAAACGGAGTACACGGTCCGGTTACATGTGTTCCAGCCAACGTAGTGCAGACGACTAATGTGTTGCCACGTTGTAGCATAGAAGGGTCTGCAGGTGAAGTTAAAGCGTAAATTGTATAAAGGGCATTACGAGTATCAGTTTGTGGATATTTCACGTGTAAGACAGGCGCTAGAGTATTTAAAGAGGACTAATGTGTATTACAAGGATATTGAGTTTAATGAAGAGTGTGTAAATGAGTTTTGCAGGCAGACAGATGGGTAGAATGAGGAGGATCAGTCAGCCAGTGAGGATGAAGCTGTCGTAGAAAAGGTAGCATCATGTCAGGATGATCAGGTTGTTAGAGACGGTGAGGTGACAGAACAGGCTGTAGTTGATGGTGTGGAGGAAACATCAGAGATAATACAAGATGAACTGTTACATGACAGACAGCAGACCTGCATGTTTCAGGTCACTTGTCTTATGCCTGTTGATACTGGTCAGGAAGCATTAGACCAGTATTTTCATGATATTGTAAACATTGCACCTGCAGAGGGGTTTCCTCTTGGTCGTAAGACTTTCCATGACAGCCGTTCATATCACTTCACATTGTCGTGTTACTTTAATAACAGGATTATGCATGCTGATGGTCATTTTGCGCATAATGTAGAATACGTTTTCTTTTAGATTGAGTGTCGTCGAGTGTTTCTGTGGCGTTGCGTAAAGGTAAAGGAGGACAGAAGTCTCAAAGGATTAGTCCAGAAATGTCGATGGATGAGGAGTCTTTGAAGCAGTTGTTAAAGTTCGATGAGGGTTTTAGGTTTCTTAAGCCAATTAGAGGAACTCAAGCTTTTTGGCAGTCAGTTCAGAAGGACATCTTAGCCTGCGTACGTCAGTTGGGGATCCCGACGTGGTTTTGTTCATTTTCATCTGCAGATCTGCGTTGGCAGAATCTCCAGACCACTACTCTGAAACAGGAAGGCAGAACACAGACAGTAGAGGATTTGGAGTTGGCAGACAGGTGTGAGTTGTTCCGTCGGTCACAGCTGCGAGGATGTTTGACTATAGATTGATTGTTTCCTGAAAGAGGTTCTCATGTCTCCTTCCCAACCAATTGGCAAAATTATTGATCACTTTTATAGGGTAGAATTTGAGCAGCGCAGTTCTCATGTTCACTGTCTGTTTTGGATCAAGGGTGCTCCCCAAACTGATAAGAACACAGATGAGGTCGTTGAGTTCATTGTTACATGCGAGTTACCCTCAGATGATGATACATTATTGGACACTGTGTCATCAGTTCAAACACACTCCAACAACACTCTAAATCACGCAGGAAAAAGAAAACATGTCGTTTTAATTTCCCAAAACCTGTTTCTGCGTAAAGAAGAGACGAAAGATTGCAAATGTGATCAGAAGGTGAAGGAAACCATGAACAATCCTGGATCAAAAAACAAGCCATTCTGTAAGTGTTTTGATGATGATTTTAATGCCACTTTTGGCAGAGGGCACAGTATATTTAGCAAAATGTTAAGACAGCTGTAAAGAGAGCTCAGGAAGAAGAAGTGAGTTATGTGAGTGTGGAGCGTTTGTTTCAGACTCTGGGCATCGATCAGGAGATCTGTGAAGAGGCTTAGAGGAGAATGGAAAGAAAGAGCGAGGTGGTTTATAGGAGAGGGGTGAACGAGGTTTGGGTAAATCAGTACAGTAAGCAGTTGTTAAAGTGCTGGAATGCAAATTTGGATATTAGCTTTGTCACCGACGCCTATGCGGTCGTCATTTATATCATATCTTATATTATTGAGTAACACCCAAAAAGAAGTAACAAAACAAAGAAATCTCTCTGCTAAAGAAGCATTAAAGAAGCTAGGCAGTGTATATTTACACAACAGGGACGTCTGTGCTCAGGAGGCGGTGTATAGGCTAACAAACATGCATCTGAAGGAGTGTTTGTGCCAACAGGGAACAACATGGTGAAGATGAGTTTACCCCTCAGTGTTTTGAAGCAGAGAGCAGTTTGTAGTGAGCTTAAGACAGAAGACATGTGGATGACTGGCGTAGTGGACAGGTATAGGAACAGGCCTGACGATGATGTCTTTGATGACATGTGCATCTCTCCAAGAACGAGAAGTCTAATGACATGATTGAACTGAGAAATGGTTTAGGCTTCATCTTGAGGAGAACACGCTCTCAGTTCACAGTTGTTCATTATATTCGTTTTGATTTAGAGAAACGAGAGGAGGACCATTTTCAGAGTCTGATGCAGTTGTTCCTTCCTCATAGAGCTGACTCAGACCTCAAACCCGAAGGCTTTGAGATGTTTAGTCAGTTCTATAAAGGTGGCGAGGTGACGTTTAGTGATGGCTCTGTGCATTCAGTTAAGAGCGTGGTTGACGAGAACAGGGCAAAGTTTGAAGTAGATTGTCCTGATTTGGAGAGAGCTCAGGAGATTGTCGAGCAAAACAGGGTTGATGAAGAAGTTTGGGGGGAGCTGTGTCCTGAACAGGAAGTGGAACGCCTTGAATGTGTAGAGGATATAAGACGGCAACAGGAAGGTGAGAAAGGAGATGAACAGTTCCAGACTTGGCTGATAACAGACAATTAGCACATTTAGAGAGAAACAGGAACATTATGCCCAGAAGTGAGGGGTTAGCTTTGGTTCGGTCTCTGAATGAGACACAGATGGTTGTTTTTTATAAGGTCAGACAGTGGTGTTTGCAGAAGGTGATGGTAAAAACCCAGAGCCTATGCATGTCTTTGTGACAGATAGCGCAGGGACGGGGAAAAGTCATTTAATTAAAGCTATTCAGTACGAGGCAGGGAGGCTGTGGTCAACACTTTGTCATCAACCAGACGATATTTGTGTTTTGTTAACTGCTTCAACAGGCGTAGCTGCATACTCTTTAAACACAGCAACAATTCATCACACACTCTAGTTTACCTTATACCCCTCTGGGTGGAGATAAACTAAAATCTCTAAGAGCAAAATTTAGTCACCTCCAAATTTTAATCATTGATAAAATCAGTATGGTTGATCACAATCTGTTGACCTATGTCCACGGCAGGTTGAGGCAGATTAAGCACACTGGTGACTTTTCCCTATTTGGTAATGTTAGTGTGAGAGCTGTTGGTGATTTCTATCAGTTGCCTCTGCATAACAGTCAGGGTGGTGTGAACCTGTGGTGCCACTTTAGTGTAGTGGAGCTGAAAACAACAGTTAGGCAGAAGGAAACCTTCATGTTAGAGATCGACGTTGAGATGTTGAAATCACGTGAGACAGGGGAAGACAGCTCGGCCTGCATATTCTCCCAACAAATATTCAAGTAAATGAACACAGTTTCAATAAGTTGTTTGCCATGTGTCCTGATTACATCAACATTGAAGCTAAAGATTTCATAACAAACAAGAAAACAGGGAAATTGGAACGTGGTACTAATAATAAAGCACCGGACACAAGTTTAGAACAAACTTTGTTTGGCCAAGAATGAGCGTGTGATGTAAGAACCTGGATGTTGAAGATGGTCTGGTGAATGGAGCATGTGGCACAGTCACTGACATGGATTTTGGTAAAGATAAAACATTTCCTCTAAAAATTTATGTTAAATTTGATGATGATAAAATTGTCTTACAGAGGAGGAAGACGTGCACACGCAGCAGTAGAGTGCAGAGAAGGAGAACGCCACCAAACGGGGTTGTGTGTGTTTACAGTTTCCTCTGAGGTTAGCGTGGGTTTGTACTGTTCACAGTTCAGGGCTTAACTGTAGATGAGGCTGTAGTGTCATTGAAGAAGATGTTTGCACCTGGGCAGGCGTATGTAGCTCTGAGTCTTGTTAGGGCTTTGTCTGGACTGATCATCAGGGGTTTTACAGAGAAGGTCATTTACTGCAAAGACACCATAACGAAGGCCATGGATAACATGCCTCCATTTTTAATTGAACAGCCAAAACCTTCAATAAAGTTTCTCTATGTGTTTAATGAACGTTCAGAGTTTAAGTCGCCACCTGTCAGCCTCACTGTATTGCTGTCACAGAAACGTGGCTCACTGCACAAACCTCATTAAACAGTGTGCAAATCAGTGGTTACACTTTCCACAGTCGTCCTCGAGGTTTGTGTTACACCAGCAGTAAAATCTACAACATGGTGGAGCTGGTTTGTGCTGTTTAGACGATGTAGACTGTCAGATTCTGCAGGTACTCGACTTAAATCTGGAGTGTTTGGTGTGCCTGTGTAACACATTAAACATATTGATGGCAGTAGATTATCCTCCACCATCTTATCCAAATTCTTTATTTAAACATAATGTGGGGAAGTTACTTGACTGGTTAAATCCAATCAGTAACACAATTGTACTAATGAGAGATTTTAATGAAAACATTTTAAAAGAATCATCAATTTGTAAATTCATGGACCAAAAATAATTTAAGCAGCATGTAACACAAGAAACTACAGAGAAGGGGACATTGATTGATCATGTTTATGTTAAAACAACACAGTATGATGAATGTGCAGAGATGCCTGCGTACTTCAGTGATCATGAAGGTATTCTGTGTAGTTTCTGTGTTTAAAGATGATCAGTGACAGTTAGACGACATAGAAAGTTTGTTTGTGTTTGACTTTGAGGATGTGGAGGCAATTTTTGATGTGGATTTCAATTTAGATCAGGATTAAGTTCATTTGTCTGAGTCAATCAGCTACATCGCAGAGTCCCAGTGTTATCATGTTCATGTTGTAGTTGTGTTTATCTGTTGGGTTTTAGGAACACACTGACCTGTGTGTTGTTCATGGTGTGTGACTGGCTTTCACTATGGATGTCTTATTTAGTGTGGAGTCTGTCCCACTTCAACTGGTCAATCGTGTGTATAAATTTTAGATTTTGTTATGTATTGTGTGTAATATGTGAAAATGATCATGAAATGGAGATTTTAGATTTATTTATTATTAACTTATTTCTTTGACTGTGAAGATGTTAGTCTCTGTTTGCCACATGACAGCTGTTGGTCTCTTTTACAACTTTTAATGTTTATTACTGCATGTTTCAATTCATGTAACCTTTATTCCTGATGTGTTAATATGCAACAGTTTTAATCTTCAGTGATTTTAATATGAAAAGTTCAATGTCAATTGAACAAATGTATCTTAAAAGGAAATGGGCAGCCTTCATGTTGTCTGTGTCCCTTCTGTGTTTCACATCCTCATCAGCAGCTTAGACAAGATGCAGCAATCCAATAACTACATGTTGCTATAAACGTAACAGGAACAGGAAATTATTTTTATTTAATAACTGTCATTACAATGTACTACATGAACTTCAACTTCAGTAGTTTAAATATGAATTCTTCCTGTTTATGTGCAGGAACTATTAGCAAATCTGTTCTGGCACCCGAAGGCCCAGACTCTTTATTCTGCACGCCTGAGCTGCCAAACAGGACAGTTAAAAATTAAAAAAAGAAAACACATTATTGTCATTGTTGTTATTTCTCCATGCTCTCACCTCTTCTTTGTGTCCCCACTATCTTATGTTTTCTCTCTCCATCCTTTTAAACCTCTACAGTTTCAAGTAAGGTTGCAGCAGGGGACTAGATCTGACCCCTTGTTTGCATAGTAAATCTAAATCATAGTAAAAAAGTAATCAATTTAAGTCAAGTTTTCAATGAAAGCTGTAACATGGGGCTGTCTGAAGCCCAGTCTCACACTCTGTGTCCCTATCTGGTCAGCAATGTTAATTTAGTACAGAAGAAATAACTTATTTTAACTTGATGGTTGCTGATGGTTCCCAGACTAAGGGACCAAATTAAGAAGTTGTTTTTTTTTAAACATAGCTGGTCACATCTTTTGCATAATGACTGACTAATGACTCTATTCAGGTGAAAATGAAATCACTGGGTCATTTACCCAAGCTAAGATTTTAAGCATATTTGCTGAAAGCTCCCAAACTTCTCCCTGAGTAAGCTTTAAATTAAGTGAAGAATGTCTTTTTCTGTTTCCAGTAAACCCAACAGGCACTATCTGCTGTGTCCTGTGTGCATGAAAACCCAGGAAACCCTTTCAGTACATCTGCGCAGGGTCTGCATGAAGAACAGTACAGCAGAGGCCATTGAAGCAGAGGTGGAGAAGGCAAAGACGGATGTTCATGAACTTCTGGCATCTGGCAGGGTGTTTAGTTACGTGCTCCTTCGCCAAATTATGGACGATGCTGATCCACTCAGCAGGTTGGTGGAAGTCTTTTTTCAAACATCACTTCTTCTTTACTCTCTGAAATGTATTACTTTTTTTTTAACATTGTCTAAATTATGTTTTCTTTTTTTAATTGAAAGGCTGATTGAGGAGCTGCAGCGTCGTCACATGGCGGTGACCGATGTCCCTCCACCACTGCCTAACGCCAACGTTACGGCGAGACCTTCCACCAGAGCAACCACACAGCCACCTGAGAGTGCGGCTCCTGAGACTGGTGAAAGTGTGCAGACTAATGACGCCTCTGTCAGCAGCAGCGAGACCTTTCAATGGTGAGAATCTCAGTTTCACAACTTCATTGATTGTTTTTGATTGTGAGTCACATGAATCACAAATATGCACTATTATAACAAAACACTTTTCCCACATTGCAGTAACCCAGATGTGCAGTGGAAGAACGTGGCCAGGAAGCTCATGGCAGAGAAAGGTCTTTATAAAAAGCACTCTCTGAACTGTCCTGAAGACAGACCTACACAATGAAACCTACAAATGAATTTAATTTATTAAAACCTTCCAAGAGCAGCTTACCAGATGTAAGTAAAGACATGTTTTTCAGTTTTATATTCATATCTATAGAAATTCTTGAGGAAAAAACTTTTTCTAATCTTCTCATGTTACATTCAGCACAAACTACAGATATGCCAATTTGGCTTTCAACAGGTTTTGTTTTAGTTAATGGCCCCCTGTTGCTGCTGTGTGTGTGTGTGTGTGTGTGTGTGTGTGTGTGACCAGGCCTCTGCTTTTCTTCTCACTGGATCATCATTTCACACTTCTTCTCTTCATCTTTCATCACAGGTCGATGTCTCTGAAGAAGAATACACATTTGGGTACAGACTTGATAATCAGTCGACGTCTGGGATCAACCAGCTGCGTCTTTCCTGCCTCCTGGCCCCTGCTGACTTGACCTTTTTGATTTTGATTGAATGCAACACCCCCTCCTGTCTCTGCCCCTTGAGTTCACCTACCTGAGAGTCCCGCCCCCCCCCTTACTATGCTGCCTGAGAGTCTCCCTTAAAATACTGACCCTTGATCTTGTATGCAAATGCCCTCCCTTCCTACCTTTTGGTTTACCATTTGTCGATCACTGGCTTGATCTTACTGTATCTAGTCTTTCCATTTCTTCTGCACTGGGTCAATCTACTGACTGAGACAAGCTCTGTGTCAGTAAGTTCACCACATTTCCAGAATGCTATTAAATCACTTCCACCACAGCAAACTTTGAACAAGGACTTGAGTGATTTTCTTCAGCATCTCCAGGATGCAGAGGTACATCCAGCCCAGCAGGGATGAAGTCAGCATGTACTTCCTAGTACAAGAACATGATCTGGTTTGTGCAGTACTTAAAGATTCGTCATAACTTGGCTGATATCCTGATTTGTGCTTTCAATAAAAATAGTTCAGACTTAAGAAAAATGAAAGAATTCAGAGTTGGGAGTGTCATCTTTTTAAAAAAATATTTTTTTTTCTCTTGTCTCAGCTGTATCAGACAGTGATCACATGGACGATGCTCCCCATTATTATTACTCAGACTAACCACAAGTGTATTTTGTTTTCTCTGTCCTGCTGCCAACAACCACTCTGATCTGCATCTCCAACCTTCTGGTCCTCACAGCTGATGAATCTGTAACCAGCACCCGGTTAGAGCAGGTAACGGTATTGTTTCCCTCTGTTCTGTGTTTATGTCTGATAAAGGAATTTGTTGAGGCAAATACTCAGATCTCTATGTGTTCCATGTAATCTACATCTTCAGCAACTCTCATCAATAGATGGCAGTTGTGTGACAAGGGACCCACGAGGCACGCTAACATGCCAGAGGCATGGACTGGTGCGAGGTTTACAACTTCACGGATTTTCAAGGGCCAGCAAAAGTTCACCGGACACCACCAGAACCTCTCTTTCCAGGGAACGGGCCCCTCTTTCAGGGCAAACCCATTCCAGGGCACCCTGCCCTTCACAAAGAAAAGAGAGCTCTCCCTGGGGCTCCCGCCAGCTTCTCCAGGACCGTTTGCGTTACCGCGCTGGACGCCTCGCGTTACCGCCGTACCCGATCCCCCCCGGCCGACCCGCCTTCCACACGGCGGCGGACACCGCCCCGCGAAAACCCCCGCCCGGCGACGCGCTGCGGACGAGGGCCCCGCGAGGCGGGCCGCACACCGCGCTTCCAGCGGGGGCGAGAGGAGGGCGACGGGGCGACTGCTCCTTAATCCTTAATCCTTATCCTGAAGTTACGGATCTGACTTGCCGACTTCCCTTACCTGCCTTGATCTAACATGCCAGAGGCTGTTCACCTTGGAGACCTGCTGCGGATATGGGTACGGCCTGGCGCGAGATTTACACCTTCTCCCCCGGATTTTCAAGGGCCAGCGAGAGCTCACCAGACACCGTGACCTTAATGACCCCAAGCTCATCTGTATTAAAGTGTGCAAGGACATTTTTGGACTTTGCTCTTTTTATTTGTACAGTTTCATAGGTGCACTTTGTAAATATATTTGGGCACTATATGATAATCTTAAGACTTATTGTTAAAATAAAATCTTTGTACAGACAACAATAAAGTGGAGGTGCTCTAACTATCTCTGTGTTTATGGTCTTGTATGAAGCACAGGTATAATTTAAGTCAAGTTTTCAATGAAAGCTGTGTTGTGGAAATTGTCTGAAAACACTTAATGCACATATGAAATAATACACAAAACACTGCTGGGTTGAAGATTAAAAATTATTATTGTACAATAGGGAGACAGAACACAAAGATTTGCATCAGTTCGTCTCACCAAACGAAGAGGAAATCTATTCTATTATAGTGAGAGTAAGAACAGAGAAATGATCTGTGATTGGTCAAATCATACAAACTTGTGGATTACAACCAATGGCAAACAGCCACAAGGTATACACTTACATGTCCATGTATGCTAGATAAGAACCACATCTCCCAAGGACACAGGAAGGAAAGAGCCCTGACCTATATGTGGCCTTTGACCCTTTAACCTGTCCTGTTTCCTCCCAGACCCAAGATGTTACCTTATCTGAGCCTAAACAAAAATGGAAAGAGAGGAGTGGGCCTCCTAAAACACATTCCTTCTCACAAGGACATGCACACATTAACAAAGCAAACGATCATCCTTGCACAACTCTGCACATTAAAATAATAAGCCAACCCTTTGATCTTTCATTACCTTTACAGCTGTAGCATGGGGCTGTCTGAAACCTACTCTCACACTCTGTATATATCTGGTCAGCTGTCTGTGCTGATTCAACTTCTCTAAATAAACTCTTATTATTCAACATTGTTATGACCCTCTACAAACAGCAGAAGGCCCAACATAATTAACAGTCAGGATTTCCCACAAAGATAAAACAACTTGATTAACAGAAACAAAAACCAAGTAACAAAAGCTGGTGAGCCGGCCCAGAACAGCCCAAAAAGGGCCGTAGGATCCTTTAACTAACCCTTGTGTCATGCATCTCTTAAAATGGAAGACCAGGTCAGTGAGAGACGTCAGAAACACTGCTGGTGCTGATCACTGTTAGCAGCAGGAGTAGACCTGGGCCACCATGTCACATTTTACCACAATTAAGTAAAGTAATTAAATTAAGTAAACATTTGATTAAATAAAACTGTCTTCATTTGTAGAGCAATGCATAGTATAGAACCCTGCGTACAATGTTATATAATGTTGGTATGGAAATTATTTAAAAAAATTATAATTGTTATTTATGCTGTATGAGATCAGATTATGCAGTGTTTTTATAACCGTATTTGTGAAGTCATGAGGTGGACAAAATATCAGAAACACCTCTTTATATAATACAGTCCACGGTAACACCACCACAAGAAAGTACAATCTGAAAAACTAAGATGTAACTCAGTCGACACATAAACAACTAAAGTTGTATCAACAAGAAACTGAACATTTATTATTAAGTAAAGTAACTTACTGCAGTTCTATTTGCATGGTGTAATATTGTGTAGACAAAGCACCAATAAAATTGATTTTAGTGGCTTATCTTACTTAATTAAAACCCTCTGTAACAAAGTTCTGAGTGAATCATAGAAATATACTTTGACTACTTTGGTTTGTTACCACATTAGAATATTAGAATTAGAGTTCAAATACATCATTGTGCTAATTAAACCTGGATTATATTGTCTTCTGGCTTCTGCTTCAGCTCAACTTTGTCCACTAGGATTTATATTTATACACGACTAATAGCATTTTGGTTCATGTTATTGAAATATGATGATTTCTGTTATGTTGATAAACATGTAAGTTAGTAAGTAAAGTTTATTTAGTGTAGCACCTTTCACAGAGCAAGGTCACAAACTGCTTCACAAGGGTAAAACTGTCAAAAAATAAGACCCTAAAACAGTAAAACACAAACAAACAATAAAACATAAGCAACAAAAGACCTTAAAAATACACTTTTTCCATCTTCCTTTTCTTTCTCTCTTTGTTTTAACTCTTCTTCCACCTCCCTCTTTGCACAAACACACAAAACAAGCTGCTGTTGATCAGGCTGGGAAGATGAGAGAGAGAGAATCCAAGCCCTTCATTCCCTCCTTATAGGCCCTCCCCCCAATTATCCACTTAAGGCCACCTGGGAGAGAGAGCACAAACAAAAGGATCAGTAGCAGGACTATACATATCCCATCCAGCAGGGGGGGGAGTATGTAACAAACATCAACCCTTGATCATAAAGCCATGTTATGCCTCACTGTTGAGGTGTTTCATCGCTGGACCTGCCAAGATGGCAAGATGGCAGGTCCAGCGTTGTTGGTGCAGCACCACCAGCGGTGTTGCAGTGAAAGAGTCCGGATCAGGCTGTGGTCTGTGTGTATGTCTACATAAGCACAAAGAATCAAGCCGTTTCAGGCCATTCTGAAAGAGTCTTTAGGCCGGCTTATCTTCCAGTTTACAGTATTGCTCTCAGAGGAGCCTTGAGGATTCAGACTGTGGTACCAAATAAAGTTTAGTCTGACTCTGCTCAAATCTTCAGTGGCGTCTCCTTAAAAATAAAATACTGTATGTGTTTTCTTCAAAATCAAATTATTATACGTAGCAATACGAGACTTAATATTACTAATAAAACAAAAACAAATGAACTTGTTGCAATGAAAGATTAAATATGGATATATTTAGATGAAAAAAAAATTAAGGAGACGTTT
>NC_056536.1:0-2500 GCF_910596095.1 Thunnus maccoyii | reverse complement strand
TCGGGCAGCGGGCCCGGGGTCAGTGGGGAGAGGGCTAGGCACCGGGGGGGTCCCGGCCGGGCTTGGGGTCAGGCGGGGCCGGTTAGGGTCGGGTTCTCGGGCCGGGGGCCCCGGGGCCCCGGTCGGGCAGCGGGCCCGGGGTCAGTGGGGAGAGGGCTAGGCACCGGGGGGGGTCCCGGCCGGGCTTGGGGTCAGGCGGGGCCGGTTAGGGTCGGGTTCTCCGGCCGGGGGCCCGGGGGCCCCGGTGGGGCAGCGGGCCCGGGGTCAGTGGGGAGAGGGCTAGGCACCGGGGGGGTCCCGGCCGGGCTTGGGGTCAGGCGTGGCCGGTTAGGGTCGGGTTCTCTGGCCGGGGGCCTAACCCGGACGTCGTCGTCCGGGTTAGGGTTAGGGCACCGGGGGCTCGAGTTAGAGTGAGGGAGTACCAGGGGCTCCGGAAAAGTTGTCCGGAGTACCAGGGGCACAAAGGGAGAGCAGACGGAGTACCAGGGGCACCAAGCTCAGAAATTTCTCTAAGTTTTTCGACCGTCGGAGGGGACCCGTCCCCGAACCTCCGGGGGCAGAGGGCGTACCCAGGAGAGCCGGGAGTACCAGGGGCCTGAAACTGGGATTTTTGTCTAAGTGTTTCGACCGTCGGAGGGGACCCGTCCCCGAACCTCCGGGGGCAGAGGGCGTACCCAGGAGAGCCGGGAGTACCAGGGGCCTGAAACTGGGATTTTTGTCTAAGTGTTTCGACCGTCGGAGGGGACCCGTCCCCGAACCTCCGGGGGCAGAGGGCGTACCCAGGAGAGCCGGGAGTACCAGGGGCCTGAAACTCGGTTTTTTGTCTAAGTGTTTCGACCGTCGGAGGGGACCCGTCCCCGAACCTCCGGGGGCAGAGGGCGTTCCAAGGAGAGCCGGGAGTACCAGGGGCCTGAAACTCGGTTTTTTGTCTAAGTGTTTCGACCGTCGGAGGGGGACCCGTCCCCGAACCTCCGGGAGGCGCCCCCCGACGGTGGCCGAAACCAACACACTCATCTCCAAGCTACCATCGTCACGATTTCAGAAACCCAGTTTTCGGAAACACAGGCCTCCAGGCGGCGGCCCCGAGAGGCCTCAGGACTTGCGGCCGACCCTCGGGGGGTGCCGTCCGGGGCGCCTGTGCCGGAATAGTCCGCTGCGAACTGCGGTTCTCTGCCACGCTTTGCTCCGGCAAGGCACACCGACCGATTGGCAAACGTGACCCGCCATCGGAGGGCCCCCGCCGGCCGGCCTCGCGCCGGTGTTCGGGTGGGCGGTTCCTCCGGCCCGCGGGTTCGCCTCTATGGCCGGGAGGGCCCGGCGCGGAGGGCGTTACCGCCCTTCCGCCCGGCCCCCCGGGCCGACCGCTCGGTAGCGAGACCGAGACGCCCCGTCTGCCCCAGTGGTCCTCCCACGGAGCCCGTCGCGGGGTCCGGGGTCCCCTCCGGCCTTCCCGGGGGGAGACCCTTTACCAGCGCACGCGGCCGGGCCTCCGGAGAACACGACGTTTCTCGAACCCTGCCACGGAGACCCCTTCCCGGGGTCTCTCCCGGCGCCGGCGCCACCCGCCGGTAACCCGAGGCTGCGTCAAGCTTCGGTCCCTGCCGCCTCAAGGCCTTCCGGGCGCGACGGGAGTCGTCCGACTCCCCGAGCCCCGGCCGGGTCGGCGGCGGGGGTCCGTTCGGCAAACTCTCTCCCAAGGCACGGGTCGGGCGGGCGTTCCCGCGCCGACCGGTGACTGAGGGCTACCTGGTTGATCCTGCCAGTAGCATATGCTTGTCTCAAAGATTAAGCCATGCAAGTCTAAGTACACACGGCCGGTACAGTGAAACTGCGAATGGCTCATTAAATCAGTTATGGTTCCTTTGATCGCTCTCACCGTTACTTGGATAACTGTGGCAATTCTAGAGCTAATACATGCAAACGAGCGCTGACCTCCGGGGATGCGTGCATTTATCAGACCCAAAACCCATGCGGGGTGCCTCTCGGGGCGCCCCGGCCGCTTTGGTGACTCTAGATAACCTCGAGCCGATCGCTGGCCCTCGTGGCGGCGACGTCTCATTCGAATGTCTGCCCTATCAACTTTCGATGGTACTTTCTGTGCCTACCATGGTGACCACGGGTAACGGGGAATCAGGGTTCGATTCCGGAGAGGGAGCCTGAGAAACGGCTACCACATCCAAGGAAGGCAGCAGGCGCGCAAATTACCCACTCCCGACTCGGGGAGGTAGTGACGAAAAATAACAATACAGGACTCTTTCGAGGCCCTGTAATTGGAATGAGTACACTTTAAATCCTTTAACGAGGATCAATTGGAGGGCAAGTCTGGTGCCAGCAGCCGCGGTAATTCCAGCTCCAATAGCGTATCTTAAAGTTGCTGCAGTTAAAAAGCTCGTAGTTGGATCTCGGGATCGAGCTGACGGTCCGCCGCGAGGCGAGCTACCGTCTGTCCCAGCCCCTGCCTATCGGCGCCCCCTCGATGCTCTTAACTGAGTGTCCCGCG
>NC_056535.1:37509400-37555862 GCF_910596095.1 Thunnus maccoyii | reverse complement strand
TGATCTAAAACGTAACCGCTGTGAAACAATCAGAAAATAACTTTTATGGATCTGATTCACCGGCTTTCTCACTACCAGCACTCCCTCTCTTCATTCACTCTCTAGCTTGCTCACCCACAGCTGCTCTCTCTCTCTTTTTCTCGTCTTTTCTAAAATGAGTCAGGAAGCTGACAGCAAAGTTTAACTTTACTTTTAACGTTTTCAAACAAAGAGAAATGTCCTCCCCACCTCCTAGTAACATCTTTTTACTCCCTCATGGCAGAGTTAACAGCTCTGATCAGTCTGATCTCCAGCTGTGATTGGTCACTGCAGCCTTCAGCCGCAGTGATGTCGGGTTGTGTTTCTCCAAAAGTTGACTCTGGCTCAACTTTCTGGCTGCAGTCCGGTGTGGCACCACAGCAGCCAAAACACCTGCAGCCAAAATATGCTACCCCCATTCAAATGAATGAGTGGTTCTGACTGGTATTTTCATTGCACCGCCTGATTTTTATCTGAATACGGCCTGACTCCCATCTGGAACGTGGTGGTAGCAGCAGTGTTGGACATTAGCATCGCTACTACAGTAGTTTAACTTCATTTTCAGCAGCAATGCTGTTTTCTGAATCAAACTGTTTTCATTAGCGAAGCTCTGGATCCACATGGATCCAAGATGGCTGCCGTGCACCAGGTGTAGTTTGTGTGTGTGACTGAACTTGGTAAAAACTAATTATAATCACAACAAAGAAGCAAGTTACAAACAGAATCCCGGTGGATAAATATTTATCTACTGGACAAATGACAAAACTACAATAAAATTACTTGGTAAACAGTTACCATGGTGGAAAAATCAATGAACATGCGACATCGGGTGCAGGACAAAGATGAAGACAAAGAAGCAAGCGTGCTACTGAAGGAGATGAAGCTACTACAAACAAAAATGGATAGTATTGAAAGACAGTTCAACAGCAAAGTGGACAGCATGCATGGTTCATTGGAAAAAACTATGAAAGCTGAGCTCAAGAAGTCAGTTAAAGAAATAAGGGAAAGCATCGATCTGGAAATTGGTAACTTAAAATCACGGCTGGACTCGCTTGAAGAAAAAATACGGACAACTAACCCCAAACTCGCTAATAAGTTTGATCCTGACATTTCGGTTGTTGTGATGGGCCTGTCTTACGATGATGGAGAGGACTTGGTTGAAAAAATAAGAGAGCTACTGAAGACTGGGCTGGAGTGTGATCCTGAACCAGAAATTACTCGAGTACTGAGAATGCAAGCAAGAGGACCCAGCCCTGGAGTGGAGGTGGAGGATAAAGTGTCTGTGCTTAGGTGTAAACAAAAGCTGAAGAATAACAATCGGTTTAAAAAGGTTTGAGATCAGCCAAGTCTCATACTGATCGGATCCTTGAGCTCAACTTTAAGATGCTTCTCCAGGAGATACCAGCTGGAAAGGATTTCAATATGTCGGGGAGCGGCCGTCTGATGAACGGACCAACCCCGAAGCAACTGCTGCTGCCACCCGAGCAGGTGCACCTGCTGCAGGTGGGAGAAGCTGAGGAGGATCTGCCCAACCCGTAAGCAAAGTTGATCCTCTTTGTTTGTCCCTGGTACACTGGAATATTAATGGCTGGACTAGTTTGAACTGTACACTCAGAATTTTATTACTGCAGACTCTATCTCTAATCATGATATCATTTCATTAAATGAAACACATCTATCACGTGATGATCAGACTGATTCTCCAGGCTACTCCTGGTTTCCTAACAATAGGAAGTTACATGTATGACCCAAAAAAGCCTCAGGAGGAGTTGTTATCCTGATTAAAAACTATTTGCTGGAACATTTTAGAATAAACGTGATGGATAAAACTGGATGATATAATAGGAATACGTCTGGAACATCGGGAGCTGCAGTAATTATTTTTTCCTGCTATTTACCACCAGAGGGATCTATAAGAGGACGGGATTCAGTTACTTTCTTCAGTCACTTGTTGGCTCAGGTTTATTCCTCAGATGCTGATGTTATTTACTTATGTGGAGACTTTAATAGTTGCATCTCGGAAAAAGATGATTGTTTAAGTGATGTTGATGATGTTCCATCTCGAGTGGCCATAGACCTAAGTATAAACAGCCACCGGGAATCACTTCTTGAATTTCTCAGGGACTGCAAATGCTGTGTTCTAAATGGCAGAATGAATCCTGCTGATGACAACTTTACATCTATATAATCAAAAGGAAAAGCTGTTGTGGACTATATAAAACCCCCCATCATTGTCTGGATACTTGTATTGACTTTAAAGTGATCACCTCGTCTTAACTTTTGAACAATAACCCTGCATGTATTGACCTTCCTTGTAGGGGACCATTCTTTTTTAATGCTTTAATTTAAAATGATTGCTACTACTGAGATGTCTTTTTTGGAAGTTGATACTAGGGTCTCTCCAACTAAAAGACGATCTAGATTATTTCCAGAAAATTTTCTTCTAATATGTGTTGCCTTGCTTTGGTTGAACTTATCAATAAATTAGAAGGGCGTGAGAAAACACAAAGTAATATTGATAATTGGTATGGATTATTTTGTGATACAGTGCGCAGGGAAATTAACACAAAAACTGATGTTTCAAGTAGGAAAGGGGCATATCAGCACATGAGCAGGACTAAGCCATATCGGAATTCAGAATTTAACGTTGGAACAATAAAAGACAGGCAGAGAGAGAATTTCTAAAATGTAAGGACCCATTGGCCAAAAGACAACTTAGGGAACGATATCGGCAAACCCAGTTTATTTTTGATAAGAGAATACAGATCTATAAAAGGCAATTTAGACAAGGACAAGAATTAGAGTTGGATCACTTACAAAGTAACAACCCACAACAATTTTGGAAATAAATAAATAAACTGGGCCCAAACGAAAATTCCAATGGAAATTATACTAGATAATGATGATACTGAAAATAAAAAGAGGCAGTACTTGGAAAATGGGAGAGATTTTGCCGACATGTTTTGAACATGGTATAATCCCGACAGTATGGTACAAGTCCATTATTAAGCCTGTTCCAAAGTCATCAAAAAATGACCCCAGAATACCCCTTAATTATAGGGGCATCAGCCTCCTTAGTACAAATTACAAATTGTACTCTAATATACTGAACAACAGGCTCACACAACACTTAGAAATGGGACAGTATCTTGGCGATGAGCAGAATGGATTTAGAAAGAAACGAGCCTGTATTGATCATATACATTCAGTATTGACTATTATTAGAACTAGAATTGCCAAAGGTAAACCTACTTTCACATGTTTTGTTGAATTAACAGAGATCTGCTTGCCTTTAAACTTATGGAAGTGAGTGTGGATGGTAGATTTCATAGAGCAATACAGACCTTGTATAGTTGCCCAGTTGCCTGTGTTGAGATCAATGATATGTTTACTGACTGGTTTGAAACACCTTTTGGTGTAAAACTAGGTGACATACTTTCCCCAACTCTTTTTGCATTATTTTTGAATGACTTAGCCCTACAGATTAAGGAAGCTAATTTAGGTGTATGTGTAGGTGACAGTAAATTGGGTATTTTATGATACAGGGATGATATAATTTTATTGGCTGAGTCTGAGTCTGTTCAGTTGTTTCAGAGTATGTTAGTGTTTATAAATATTTGGGTTTCTTTTTTGATGAATTTATGACTTATGAGGTTGGAATTCGGTCCCTCACTGACTCAGCTGGGAGAGCTTTGAGATCAGTTATTAACAAATTGAAAGTATGTAATGATCTTGGTTATTGTACATTTACCAAACTCTATGATGCATGTGTTTCCCCCATATTGAATTATGCTGCAGGGGTGTGGGGTTTAAAAGAATCTAAAACTATAGACTCTATACAGAATAGAGCTATACAATGTTTTTTGGGGGTTCATAGATTTGCTCCAATCCCAGCAGTTCAGGGAGACATGGCTGGGTACCAGGGTCTCTACAATGAAAATGTGAAATGATCCGACTGTGGAACCGTCTAATCAAAATGGCAGAGGACAGAATAAATAAGAAAGTATTTATGTGGAGTAAATTATATGGTTCTCCATGGGCAAAGGAACTTCACTCAATCTCAGAGGAGGTGGATATGCTGTATATCTACAGGAATAACCTGTGCTGTAATGTTAACTTTATTAAAAACAAGCTTCTATTGAAATTTGAGGAAAAATGGTTTGAAAATGGTCTGTTAAAGCCAAAATTAAGAACATATATGCATATCAAACAGAATTTTGGCCCTGAATTATATGTAACATCTCATTTATCTAGAGGCCAAAGATCTTTGATTGCACAGTTGAGAGTTGGTATTCTTCCTCTAGCCGTTGAGGTTGGTCGATTCAAAAATATTCCAGAGGAAAATAGATTGTGTGAGAATTGTGACTTGGGTGAAGTGGAAAGTGAGTCCCAATTTCTATTGTATTGTACAAATTATGATGACTTAAGAGAGTTACTGTTTCATGAAATTGCTCGGACTAAACCCTGAAATATTTTGGTGTTCAGATGAGCAAAAACTAGAATGGCTGTTTAATTTTGATGTATTTAAGTTTGCTAACTTTATCTCAAAAGCCTGGAAAAGAAGGCAAGATAGATTGTTTAATTAGTGTTTACTTAGACTTTTCAGTAATATATGGCAAGCTTCCAACTGTAATTCAGAATTTTCTTTTTACAATATGTTGTATTCTGGTCCTGGCTTGTTGGAATTCATGGTGTCTTGTAAGCCCATGCGGGCTGGGCATACAATTGTATGCATGACACAATAATAAAAATTTCATTCATTCATTCATTCATTCTTTTATTGATCAAGTAGTGTGGTAGCATCCACACAAACTACATTTTTACATCAAGCATTTCTGAAGCTCAAGGCAGCAGAGCTTTCTGCTGCAGTCTGAGGATCAGTAAATGATGCCACCGCCACACATGGATGAACTGTGTCTGTGTTGCTGACAGAAGCACTTCCATGTGATGGTGAAATCACGTACCAAT
Organism: Thunnus maccoyii; assembly: GCF_910596095.1. Taxonomy (NCBI): domain Eukaryota; kingdom Metazoa; phylum Chordata; class Actinopteri; order Scombriformes; family Scombridae; genus Thunnus; species Thunnus maccoyii. The sequence continues at coordinate 37,550,876 of NC_056535.1, read as the reverse complement.
CCCTGGGCTGACGGCTGACAACTGACTGATACAGACAGCTGAGTTTACCTGATGGAAGTAGAGGGAACCTGTAACACTGAAGACGCCATGGCCATACCTCAACAGATACATGTGTTTAACCGAAACAACAGAGGAAAATTATGTGTTGAGACGCTAACTCTGCAATCCAAAGAAGAAGCTGCTCCCAGTTTCTAAGAGGTCTAACACTAATTTGAGAGCACATTCAGATGAATGCTGAATGAACTTAAGTAAACCATCACCAAACAACATAACACCTGTAATAGGAAAACCACACTTTATTCTCTGTACTACATTTCATACTGTGCATTTTGGATGAACTCACATTGTATAACCTTGGACATGTAACCACCTAGCATGTCTGCTCATTATTAGTGTAGCAGAATGGAAAGGTATTCTTTTCTGGTTTGAGTAGGCCTGTAGTGTCCTAGTCTCTTGATTACTCAGCGATCAGGAGCCAATCATTGTCTTTGGGCACCCTATAAAGGCAAGTAGTTGTTTTCTGGGCGCTCCCCTGATGCTGAATGCACGCCCCGCCTCCGTTCACCGGACTTCCGCAACTGCTGCAGGTATGAGAGTAGTTTCTGTGCTGGTCCTTAACGTGTGCTCCCATGCTGTTGCTTATGTTAGTTTATGGTTTTGTAGATCCCTCCGTGGTGACTCACCTCCCTCAGAAGTGATCCTCTCATTGGACTGCTGTCGGTAGGTTCACTTCTCTCTCGCACCGCAAATTTTATTATGTTGCGTGTAGTAAACAGGTGTTTTGCTTCTAGGTCCGCTTGTGTAGTAGCAGCATAGGCTCAATAGACACTCTCTCTCTCTCTATTCCTGAACTTACAGACGCTGCCTGATTGGTATGTAGCCTATTATGGCGTCAGGTTTATGGTGTCATTTTAATGGTGTGAGTGTGCGTGTGCGTTCTGAGCAGGGTTTTTTTTTTTTTGTCATCATTGTTTGCTTATTCTCAGTTTTGCTTAGTTTAGTTCATTCATTTGTCCCAACTTAATGGCTTAGGTAATGATTTCATAATAATATTGTTTTCCTAGGTTATTTTGTTTATTTGTTCATTCTTTTCTTTTTTCGTTGTACAAGTACAGGGCTTTCGTTTTTATGCCCTGTAATGAATATTGTTTGGTATTGTTTATGTGTTTATTTAGTTTAGTTTTGTTTGTTGGTATATTCTTTTCTTTTTTTCTTGTTTTGTTACACCGCTGGCAGGAGGCCCTTTCTTATAGCTTACATCAGTTTGAGGTCAATGACAGAGTTCCTCTTTGTGTCTGTTGTCTCAGCATCACACAGCTGTAACAGGTTTATTTATAAATCTATGATATGAGACATCAGTGTAACTGTCTCCTCTGCAGGTCCTCTGCTGTCCAACACTCTGCTATAACAACCGATGACTCATCAGCAGCTGGTTTTCTGATTGGCTGCTGACAATGAAAATAAAGAGTCGGGACTTTCCAGAGACGCTGTGAGAAGGGTCGGTCTGCAGCCCCCAGATGGTTTAGAGGAACACAAACAGTCTGATCACATGACTCTGATGTGAATCTGATTCACAGACTGAAGTTGAAACAAACACAGTAACAGTAACAAAAGATATAAATACATATAAGTGCTGTTGGGCCTTGGCTACAAGTTTGGCTATCAGCAATAATTAATGATTATCAAAGAAAATCGTTAATTATTAAAATCAATAAAATTATTAATAAGAATTAATAATAACGGGGCACCACCCTGGACTCAGGGAAAAAGATAGCCAATTCAGTCTCAAAGTGTACTAATCTATGAATTTGGGACTTTGATTAATAATTAATTTAATAACTATAAACAAAAGGATTTGGAGTTCTTTACAGAGCAGAGGTTGGCAAAACTCATTCTTGTGCAACATTAAAACAGACAACAGGTATATCCAAAAGCATTTATTTAACAAAAGGGTAAAAGCAACACACAATACTAATCTAGCTAAGTGTATCTATATACAAGTGTGAATGTGTGAGTGTGTGTGTGTGTGTGTGTGTGTGTGTGTGTGTGTAGGGAAGACAATAGCAAGATGGCTGCAGTCACCTGGTGACTGAGCACATGGCATGTCGACACGTTGGCTGATAAAGGGAACTACAGGGATAAAAGGCCAGACCATGTGGTGTCTTGAACCACATGTGCTGCCTGAACCAAAGTTTGCCAAACTAGGTTTTAACCTCTTAACTGTGTGGTTCTCTATTCAAGGCCAAATGGTGTATGCTAAAGGTGCCAGGTTAAAACGAGGTTAGTTGCATGCAAGGCCTAGTTACTGGATGTAACATGTGTTAAGCATGCTAACATTAACCTAGCGGTGTGGCTATGCAGTAACCTGACTATAGGCAACAAGGACATCACAACAACAGTTCAATGTATAACCTTAACCAAATCAATACACGTACAGTACATTGTTTGAGTTAAACATTCTTGCTTAGCCGTACTATGCTTCACTGTGTTGCTAGGCTATGCCCAGTTGTTACCAGTCCATGAAGGAAGAGATGCTTTGTGGTGTCCTGCTTTGTAGCCGGTGAATCCGTGGGTGAGTCAGGCTGAGAAGGCTTTGGCTCTGAAGCTGAAAGATGCAGGCGTTGCTGGGCAGACAGCACTCCAGTCGTGCAGAGGGCCCAGGTCACTCCTTGGTGTAGAGTTAACGGCAAGCTAACTCCATTTCGCGGCTCCTGTACTTGTTAAACTGGCCAGCAGACTTGTGTGTTAGCTGCTGGCACAAGGAAACTTAGTTTCTGAGTCTTAGGCAGGCTCTCGCGTCTTCTGCCGTAAAGAAGACTGTGTGTGTCTGCTGTGAGCAGGCCACACAAGAGAGCAGAGATGGTGTGAAAGAGAGCAAGGAGCTGCTCCTGCTGCAGCTCGTGGAGAAAAGAGAGAGATAAGAGGGGAATCTCTAGTTTTGATAACCTGGATCCATGGGTGGAGCTTCACACTTTGGGTGCGAACCCCCAGGGCTCAGGTTTCTTGGAGTCTTGAAACATGTGGTAAACTGTGGTCCACATGTAGTCCCAACATCCCCCCTTTGGTCCTAGGATTGCACCTGATGTGTGATCCTGGGAGCACAAACATACATGTACTGTATGGTCCACAGTTGAGTCCAAGAGTTCATTTGTCAGTTCATTCAAGTTTGTAACATCTGGGCAGTGGTTAACACTATCTATCTTGGCTAAGCAAGAACAGTCAGAATTACAAAACAAAAGCATGATAGACAACAACAAAGGCATAGTCCTAAATAACATAACCTGGGTTTCTCATTACTCTTTGGGTTAGTGAGAACAGGAATGTTAGTGGTGTAACTTTGTTAAGGTGAGATGCAGAGAGAGTGGCACCTAAAATGATAAAGCCATTTCTGGAGTGTCCAAGAGTGTTTGTTGTTTCACTCATTGGATCTGATGACAATACTGACTACTCAATGTAGTACTCAGTCTGATCTTGGCAGACTTTACAATTTTGTCCTTCAGGCAAGTGTAGCTGCAGAAGGATGTCATCATATTTCCAAAAATCCCAAAGTCCTAATGGCTCTATCGTTGTTTGTTTGGCACTATGTCCTAAACTTGTGGTGGGTGAGGAGATGTGTATGACTACTTCTGAAAGTACTTAATCAAGTGTCCTGAGCTAGTATTTTGCAAAGTGATCCTATTGACAAAATACTACCAAGGAGTTGATCCAATTGTACTTGCAAAGTAGGACAGTTGTGTCTGAGCTGAATCAGAATTTAGGCTTTCCTCAACTAATAGCAGGCTGTCTGGCTATTACTGAGTTTAGAATAACTGAGGTTGCTACTGTTGCTAACAAACCCAAGTTTACCTATGTAACTTCAGGAAAAGTAAGGCACTGGTATCTGTCTTACTGTCAGTACAGGGGTGGACTGTGTTGCTGTCTAGAATTGTGAGAAGCGAGCTCTAGAGGTCTTGTGCTTTAAGTTTCTAACTTGTGGCTCAGGGCTGTAACGCTCCGTGTAGCCAGAGGGAGAGAGACATTCAGAGGCACTGTCACTGTCTGATAGATGGTGACCATGTACTGAACTGTGGTCAGAGATGCTGTGGTCATCATCTGATCTGTCCATTGTCTGGTCACACTTCTGGGCCAGAATCTCTGCGTATGGCCTTCTAAAGCTTCTACTGTGTGAATGCCTATCTCGACGCAGTTGGTGGACATGGCGCTTACGCTCAGTGTCCCTATGCTGCCTTTTGTCACCCCCCTTTGGACTGTTCTGAGGGTGATCTTTTGAGGCAGCAGACCTGTATGACGCTTCAGTGTTTGAGCTGGCAGGCTCAATTGTTTTCCCTCCTGCTTTGGAAGTGACAGCAGTTTCCCAAGCCACCTGTGTCATCTTTCTTATCTCACGCAGTGAGGGGTTACCTTGGTGCGTCATAAGTACAACGTGAGTGCGTACGCATGGATGAAGGTTCTGCAAGAATAAGGACTTGAAGGTGGGGTTTTCTTCTAAGCCTGGTGCATTCTTGCCCTGGAAGAACGCATGCCTCAAACGTTGGTAATAATCCCTGGGATGCTCACGACGGGAATGTTTAACTTCGAGGGCTGCAACCATTGATGTGGTCTCGTCAGCAGTAAAAGAGAATTCTTCTACTAGTGCTTGACGGAGCTCTTGGTAGTCATTTCTGACTCTGGAAGGTTGTGATTGTATAAACTTGTGCACAGCTTTAGAGCTGGTTTTCCACACAAGTTTAACTTTCTCACTTTGGGTTGCATGGGGCAGGTCAACTAGATTGTATTCTAGTTCTCTAAAGTAATCTTCAATGTGGTGATTACAGCTGTCTGGGTCAAAATGATCAATGTCCTTAGCTATAAGCTCAAGCACTTTAAGGCGGGGACACTGTGAAGTCATTTCTGGTGAAGACAAGACTAAACTAGCACTATCATGGACATGTGCATCACGTACTACAGTTCTCTCTGGTTGAAGGGCAGGGGCTGAACAACTGTTATAACTTTCCTGATAGTGCAGAGGAGAGGCTGAACAGTTCTGGGATGATCTAGTCCCCCCTTCGGAAGGATGAGCACGGATGAATGTGTCATGTATCGGTGGCTGAGAAGAACACTGGGCAGAATATCTGCTAGAGGATAAACTACATGTCTCTTCAGTGTCTGTTTCAGAGAGATGGGAACTCAGGTAGCTGTTAGCTCTGTCTCTCAGTGGAGGTTGAGAAGCTGACTTCATTCCCAAGAACTTAGGGTCAGTTGGGAATTGTTCCAATCTTCTGAGTGGAGAGGGAGTTAACCTTTCATTATGGGAGGAGTGTGAATCGGAATAACCGGAATCACATTGGCTGAATGACTGTAGTGGGGCAGGACATTCTGACCTAAGCCTTAACAATTCCTCGTGTGAGCAGAGATTTAACTCTGCTGAGTACAGGTCTTCTAAATAGCGCATGGCTTTCTTATTGGCCGTCTGAACCTCATGGAGGAGGCAAGCATTTTGCGCTCTAAGGAGATCTACCTCCTTTTCTAGGGCTGCTCTGCTCTGACAGGCAAGGCTGGTTTGCCTGTGGAAGTTCAGAAGCAAGCATAACAATGGATCTTTGGATGAGGTCTGTGCATCATTCCTGTCCTTGAGTAGTGAGTCTATCTCTTTCCTGCACTCACTGAAATTCAACCTGCTGATGAATTCTGGGTAGCCAGGTTCTAGGCTCTGTGCTAGGGAAGAAATAAACTGTTCTACACAGGGGTTCTCCATTGTTGTATCCGGAACGGAGGGTTAGATTAACAGTTGACTAGTACAACAAAACAATGTGGTTGGCTATGGTGTTGCGTGGCAGACACCTTGTAGTGTAGTTTGGGCAGTACACTAGCCTAACCAAACAATTTTGTGGCTTACACTATGGGGAGTAGCTTCCTGTGGAGGAGGGGTAGCTACGACACCGTCTAGTGGCTCTAGTGGGCACAACAGATTTCAACATGCACTAACTGAGATGCAGCGCAGTAACAGCTAGAGGATTGTTTCTTAAAGTTGACTCAGGCTGGAATGCATGGCAGTAACAGCCAGGTACAAACTCTCTATGTGTCACAGGGCCGGTGGCACACTGTGGTTTAATTAACAAGGGGAGCACTTGAATTAACAACTAATTCTGACAGCTTGACTGGATGGCATTGAATGTGTACTATTCGAATGCTGAACCAAAATTCTTACACTTCCTACAGAGTAGGTTTAACCTGAGTGGCTAGCAGCAACAGCAATCTCTTAGTTTAACACTATGAGGGCTTAAAGTGGTAGTTATCAACAACTCAAGATTTGGGTTACCAATTGCTTTAGCTAAAATTGATTTGAAAAAAATCAATTCTCCCAACACTTAACTTGTTTGTAAGTACAGCTAGATATCTTCTCCTGTGGCAGACTGGTCGTGTTAAATATAAAGACTTTTGGATAGTCTAAAGGTTTTAGATTCCAGAATTTTGGTACTGGCCAAAATTATGCTGAAATTAATATTGCACAATTATGAATAATTGCCAACAATACTCTGCCTCACGCGGGGCGCCATTTTGTTGGGCCTTGGCTACAAGTTTGGCTATCAGCAATAATTAATGATTATCAAAGAAAATCGTTAATTATTAAAATCAATAAAATTATTAATAAGAATTAATAATAACGGGGCACCACCCTGGACTCAGGGAAAAAGATAGCCAATTCAGTCTCAAAGTGTACTAATCTATGAATTTGGGACTTTGATTAATAATTAATTTAATAACTATAAACAAAATCACCATATCAATAGCTAGTAAAGGTTGAAGGATTTGGAGTTCTTTACAGAGCAGAGGTTGGCAAAACTCATTCTTGTGCAACATTAAAACAGACAACAGGTATATCCAAAAGCATTTATTTAACAAAAGGGTAAAAGCAACACACAATACTAATCTAGCTAAGTGTATCTATATACAAGTGTGAATGTGTGAGTGTGTGTGTGTGTGTGTGTGTGTGTGTGTGTGTGTGTGTAGGGAAGACAATAGCAAGATGGCTGCAGTCACCTGGTGACTGAGCACATGGCATGTCGACACGTTGGCTGATAAAGGGAACTACAGGGATAAAAGGCCAGACCATGTGGTGTCTTGAACCACATGTGCTGCCTGAACCAAAGTTTGCCAAACTAGGTTTTAACCTCTTAACTGTGTGGTTCTCTATTCAAGGCCAAATGGTGTATGCTAAAGGTGCCAGGTTAAAACGAGGTTAGTTGCATGCAAGGCCTAGTTACTGGATGTAACATGTGTTAAGCATGCTAACATTAACCTAGCGGTGTGGCTATGCAGTAACCTGACTATAGGCAACAAGGACATCACAACAACAGTTCAATGTATAACCTTAACCAAATCAATACACGTACAGTACATTGTTTGAGTTAAACATTCTTGTTTAGCCGTACTATGCTTCACTGTGTTGCTAGGCTATGCCCAGTTGTTACCAGTCCATGAAGGAAGAGATGCTTTGTGGTGTCCTGCTTTGTAGCCGGTGAATCCGTGGGTGAGTCAGGCTGAGAAGGCTTTGGCTCTGAAGCTGAAAGATGCAGGCGTTGCTGGGCAGACAGCACTCCAGTCGTGCAGAGGGCCCAGGTCACTCCTTGGTGTAGAGTTAACGGCAAGCTAACTCCATTTCGCGGCTCCTGTACTTGTTAAACTGGCCAGCAGACTTGTGTGTTAGCTGCTGGCACAAGGAAACTTAGTTTCTGAGTCTTAGGCAGGCTCTCGCGTCTTCTGCCGTAAAGAAGACTGTGTGTGTCTGCTGTGAGCAGGCCACACAAGAGAGCAGAGATGGTGTGAAAGAGAGCAAGGAGCTGCTCCTGCTGCAGCTCGTGGAGAAAAGAGAGAGATAAGAGGGGAATCTCTAGTTTTGATAACCTGGATCCATGGGTGGAGCTTCACACTTTGGGTGTGAACCCCCAGGGCTCAGGTTTCTTGGAGTCTTGAAACATGTGGTAAACTGTGGTCCACATGTAGTCCCAACAGTGCTGTTATTAACAGAGCTGAATATAAAGGTCAGAGTGATGAAGCTGCCCAGTCTCATCCTCACACTGACTCTGAGGTTAATTTAAAGCACTGAAAGTTTCTTTTCTACTGAACTTTATATTTAATAAATGATCGGATGAAGGAGACAAACTGAAGAAATCTGCAGGACGAGATCCACTCGTCTCTCTGAATGTTGTTTTAAATTTTGTTTAAAGCTTCATCTTTCACTTGTCTACATCAGGGTGGAGTTTGTTGGTGTTTACTTTGTTCTTCATGTCTGAGGAACATGAATGTGTGAGTAATGAGCAGTTCAGTGTGTCACTGATCAGATAAATGAGATAAATCAGCTGGTCTGTGTCAGTCTGTGATGTCTGTGGTGTTTCTCTGCATGGATCAGCCTACAGAGGAGAGATCAACAAACTGACACAGTGGTGTCAGAACAACTGGAGAGAACAACCTCTCTCAACATCGACAAGACCAAAGAACTGATCCTGGATGACAGGAAGGACAGAGGGCAGCTGGACCAGGTCTGGCAGCTGGACCAGGTCTGCTGTGGAGAGTCAGCAGCGTCCACATCACTGAGACAAGCACGAGCAGCATAACAGTGGAAATGAGCTTCCCTCCATCCAGGATATATACAGCGGGTGGTGTGTCAGGAAACTGGTAGGATGATTAGACTCCTCCACCATCAACTGTTTCAGCTGCTGGAAAGCTGTACCACAGCCTCGAGGCCCAGACCAGCAGGCTCCAGGACAGCTTTCTCCACCAGACCACCAGCCTGAACAATAGACACTAACAGGCAAGCCTGTTTGACATCAGGCAGGCCTGCACATTATTACTGAGGTCATAGTGATGATGATGATGTAGTGAGGTGTTTTATATTGAACACTGTTCAGCAGAAAAGTTTTTATAAAAACTAACACAACTTCACATCAGCTGACTTTCACTTTCACTGTTGCAACAAAACCTCACATTCACTAAAACTTCACTGTTTTAAAGGTTTATTGATTTTATAACAAGTCCATCAGCAGCTGACTGAGTCTACCTGCTCACTGATGACATCATATGATCTCTGCTCTGTGATTGGCTGAGCTGTGTGTAAGAGCTAAATCGCTGCTGATTTTCTGCCAGTTGCTCAGAGTGTTTCAGAGTCTGTCAGGTCCACACAGCTGCTGCTGATGAAGATGATGAAGGTGATGAAGGTGTCAGAGCTGCTCCTCATCCTCTCTTGTGTCCTCTGTGTCCCAGCAGACAGTAAGTGTTTGTCTCTTTAAACTAATTTCAGCTCTGATACACAGACAGACAGTCAACAGGTTAAACATCAGTGTTTTCTGTTTTCTCTTCAGATCTACATGAGTATATTCGTATCGCCGGCTGTTCAGACTCCGGAGAGTCAAATGGAGAGTTCATGTATGGACTTGACGGTGAAGAACTGTATTACTCAGACTTCAACAACAAGAGAGGAGTTTACCCTCAGCCTGACTTTGTAGATGGTATCAACTACGGGGACCAGATTTTTCAGTTCTCTCAGGGTGAACTGGAATCCTGCAGATGGAACCTGAAACTAAATCTAGTCAACTTTAAGAACCTACCACTGCAGCTCGGTAAGAGAAATCAATCACACTTTACATCACATGACCTGTCAGGTCCAGCTGACACGATTTCTCTTTTAAATGAAATCTGATCAAAGAAATTCAGATTTGTGATACAAACCATCTCTTACTGCATTTAACAGTTTGAGTTTATAATCATTATTAACTGAAAGTTATCATATGAAGAAACAGATATTTATAAATATTTATAAAAATGTATTTATATTTTTCAGATTCATCTGGTTTGAATCCATTAATCCATCCAGTTGATTTATTGAGTTCTGCACTCAGAACGACTTTAAATAATGAAAAAATATTTAAGATTCCTGAATTAAAAGGAAAAATTTTGAATTGAATGAAAATAAATGTTTTAACATATTTGATCAGCCATGTCAACATCTTAATAATCAACCCTGTCTCCTAGAAATTACATTTATATCCTACTGATTTTCTGCCAAAAATATGTTTTCTCAAAAGAAATGCTTAGATGGATAATATTAGATTGTTACCTGATAAATATTGTTCTTTGAACAGTAATTTAAATATTATTCATGTATGATTCATCCTCAGCTCAGAGTAAAATCTTTACATTTTTCTTGTTTATTTCCAGGTGGAAATTTATTTTAATAACACTGATTCTGTGTTGTCTGAACACTTCCTACTGCACATTACTGCAGAAAACTCTACTTAAATAAAAAATATTCAGTGTGAATCATCAGATACTAATCTGGACAAGTTGACATTATTTTAATTTGAGGCAACTGATTGTAGAACTAATCAATAATTAAGAAACAAAGAATTTGTTTTAGTGAAAATTACAAAAAAAAATTGCAAGTAACAATTTCAGCTCAATACACAGAACGAATTATTTGTTGTATATATCTGCAGTAAAATCAACCTTTTGCTCAGCATTTTGAGTTACAATCACTCAATCAGTCATTTAAGTCAAATATTGAAGTTGAGAAAACTCAAAGGGTCCTATCTTACGCCCGGCGCAGAGCAGCGCTAAACGCAGCGCAAGTCTCTTCGCTATTTTAAGACCGATGCAGTCATCATTTTCCCGTCCAGCGCCCACGTTGTTAACATAGCAAAGGCGCTTGCGCCCATCAGAGCGTCCATGGGCGTGTTGGTCTTAAAGTAAGGCGTGGTCAGGTGCATTGTTGGTGCATTGCTTTCTTGAGGCAGCAAAGAGCGATTGACCAACAAAAACCTGGTCTGAAGTCAATGACGCAGTGTTTCACTGTTATTTTAAGGAGCATCATCAGGACAGTAACATGCAGCTACACTCTGCTTGTTACACACACAGGACGTGCAGCAGCACACAAACATGCAAAAGGTAACAAATAAAAGGATTACAATGAGAAAGATTATTATTGTGTATATTAATATATTTTTAAAAATACATGTCATAATGCTTCGTCATAATATTTATCAGAATTAACTAATCGTAGTAATGACGGATTAAATTGTTTAATTATTTGACCAAATCGTGGTAAAACATGTTGGTATTTAAACAGACGGATCAGACACAGATCGACTTTCCTGCTGCATCAATAAATGATGACATGAGGAAATAATAATGATTAAAGTAACGAAGGAAATAAATCTGAACAGCTTCTAGCTGCTGCCAGCAGCAGGATCAGAACCTTGGAGAGCTCATCAAGTCCTGATAACTGTGTTGATGATTCTTTACATGATTAAAATTAATGATTTAATTTTTGAACAATATTTAACAAATATTCTTTAACATTTCTGAGATTACAGTGATCAGGTTTATATACTTTCAGCAATTAAAACCTGCTGATCTGACCTGTTACTCCATGACTGGACAAAACTGTTTTAAAGAAACTAAAGCTGTAATTAAAAAAATAAACCTTTTCAAAAACCAAACGAAGATAAATTTGCAACAAATGAACGAACAGGATGTTAAACTGGTGGTCTGGGGCCTCGGGAGGGTCCAGGAGCAGCAGTGTGCTCATTATGGATCGTGCGCTTTCCCTTTGTGCACAAGCAGATCCGTTGTCACAAGCAGAAGCGCTCCTTCTGGCAAATGCACCGTCATAATAGCAATCCACCAACCCCTTTCAACCATGTGCCTGGCGCAGCGACCAGTCATCCACCATTAAAATAGCAAAAGTGGATTTGGACACACCCTCAATGCAATTGCACCATGCACTTTAGACCGTGTGCTTTAGATCGTTAAAATAGGGCCCAGAAATGTGTCTCTTCACTAATAAACACAAAATTCAACCCAGACATACAGCAGTTCTTGAAATAGTCACAAAATTTAATCTATAGATTCATGTTCACGGACACTCAGCAGGAATTTCACACTAAAGTATTTCAATATTAAGTTTGTTTCATACCTGCAGGACTTTTTTCTGTCAGTTGGACTTGGGAGCACAGAAGCTGTTTGTTTTGTCTTATTTGTTATTCTTTTTTTTAACTATAGCCACTACATTACTCAACATTTAGTCCTGAGATTTTATCTTAAGTTAGCACTTTTATTTCCAGTTTGTCTATGATGATGCATCAGCTGGTTTTATTCCATTTCATAAAAACAATCCCTGATTAACTTTCACACAGCTCCGTAGGTACAGATTTTATTAGCTTGCAAGCTGTTTTGTATATTTTTCTCAGTAATATTGGCGGTAGCAGGTGCTAACATGCTAAGCTAACAGTGTGTTAGGGGCGTTGCATCAGCAGCAGTTCGGACAGCTCCACCCTGAGAGTGACATCAGAGGAAAATGGCCACCGTTGTGGGCTGTTGGCACATTTGATTTGGGGAGGAGAACCCCGTAATCCAGAGTTTGATAAATTTATGGCTTCCCATATTGAATTATTTTTAGAGACTAATTCTGAGACTGCCCCGTCATCCTCTATCCTCTGGGAATCTCTGAAGGCTTACCTGAGGGGACAGATAATATCTGTCTCTAGCCACATGAAAAAAGAATCTTGGAAAAATCTGGAACTACTGGGCAGAGATAAGAAGCTTGGAAAAGGAACACTTTAAAACAAGATCAGAAGGTTTATAAAAGATACTCTAACGAAAACTAAACCAATACAATATATCAAGCACCAACAAAACAGAGAAAGCACTACTTAGAACTACACAGAGATATTATTAATTGGGGGACAGGAGGAATAAATTACTAACTTTTCAGCTGAAAAAACAAATATTTACCTCCATGATTCAAAAAGTTAAAAAAAAAACAGACACTACTACCACATGCAACCCAAAGGAGATTAATGACTGATTTCAAAAGTTTTACAAAAATTTATATTCATCAGAATGTGAGAACACTGCAGATAAACGTGAGATATTCCTATCTTCCTTGAATATACCAAAATTACCTGAACTAGATAAGTCTCTCTTAGAACAACCACTATCCAGAAATTAAATTTTAAAAGCTCTTATGTCTCTTCAGTCTGGAAAAGCCCCTTGGTTCGACAGATTCACACCTGAACTCTATAAAAAATTCCAGCATCATTTAATGAACTCTTTAGTAGATATGTACCATTACTCAGTTGACAACAAGACATTGCCCCAACAACTCAAGAAGCCCTTATTACACTAATTTTCAAGCTGGACAAAGACCCTGAACTTATGGCTCTTACTGCCCTATTTCTCTGCTTTCAGTGGAAAGTAAACCCTTTGCCAAGGCAATAGCGATGAGGCTAGAAAAATACCTTCTTTCATTCATTTATCAGGATCAGACCGGCTTTATAAAATATAAAGCTTGAATGAATAATCTGAGGTGCCTTCTCTACATAATATCAGAGGCTGATAGTTCAAATGAATACACCTGTAATTGTCTCACTAGATGCTAAAAAGGTGTTTGACCGTGTTGAGTAGTGTTGTATGTTTAAAGTCCTGGAACATTTCAATTTTGGTAAATACTTTATTAACTGCATACGGCTTATATATGATAAACCTAGTGCTACAGTGAGCACAAATGGTATCGTATCAAGCCCCTTCACTGTTGGACGTGGCATAAAACAAGGGTGCCCCCCCCCCCCCATTTTTGCTTTCATCATGGAACTGCTGGCTCAACAAATTAGAGGAGTTAGAGGAATCTAACATAATGGGAATCTTAATTTGAAATACTACACACAAAACTGTGTTATATGCTGACAAAATACTTTTGTTTTTAATTAATCCTGATACCAGACTTAAAGCTTTACTGAACCTGATTGATAATTTTAGTAGTTTCTCTGGTAACAAAATTAATTGGACTAAAAGTGAGCTCTTCCCAATAACTAAACCAGGACTATCTACACTGATATCCTACCCACCCTTTCAGGTCAAACCCAAGATTAAATACTTAGGAATCATGACAGATAGTAACCTTAACAACTTGTATAAACTTAATTACCTATCCCTATTACAAAAAAATTGAGAAAGACTTATTAAGATGGACAACCCTTCCTTTAAGCCTTATAGGCAGAGTAAACATCATCAAGACAAACATACTTTCTAGACTTGTGTACCTATTTCAATCACTACCAACTGATCTTCCACAATCATTCTTTAAGAAATACAATAAAGTAGTGGGAAAGTTTATTTGGAGCAACAATGTTTAATAAATTAAAAGATCGACTCTGTGTTTACCAGTAGAAAGAGGAGGACTAGGTCTCCCAGATATACAATTATATTCCTGGGCTGCCCAATTAAGACCATTAATTCACTGGTTTGTAGGAGACAAAATCTCCTCTTGGATAAAAATAGAAAGTCATATCTTAAATATAGAAGACGTATCCCATATCCCATATTGTTTTGATGATAAAACTGTAAAGAAATACACAGATAACCCAATCATAATTCATTCATTTAAAATTTGGGACAAAATCAATTGTTATTTAGGACAAGACACTTATTTATCTCCACTCACTCCTATAATGTCCAACTCGTCTTTATAATTTGTCCAGAAAGACCATGGATTTAAAGTATGGGCCCAGAAATATATAATTTAGTTTGATGGCCTGTATGATGGTGACACACTGATGTTATTTCAGCAATTGAAAGACTCCTACCAAATACCAACCACACGTTTTTATAGATATTTACAACTGCAACATTTTATATGGTCAGTAACTGGGTGGGTCCTTGGGGAGACCAAATCTTTCCTGACTGGAATCGTGGCTAACCCCCCAAATTAATTTATCATAAGTCATATTTCAATGATTTATGACATATTAATGGTAAATAATAAGGCTAACACAAACTTGGTCAGAGAGAAACAGGAGAGAGATTCTGATAGATGATGATCACTGGTCCCTATTGCTTACAGATTCATGAAAAGGTTTTATCAATGAAAGCTAATTTTGTAAATTTTTAATTTTAAAATTATCCACAGATTCTATTACAATCCTAAAAAGATTAGCCGTTTCAAGGTCAATACATCTCCACACTGCACCAGGTGTAAAACTAAGATTGGGATAGAACAATGGTGGGAGGCCATAGAACATACACTCAAGAAAGTCTTAAATATGGAACTTAGTTTAATACCTTTAATAGAACTTCTTGGAGACTCAGCTGATTTCTTTGGGTTGGCCATGACAGCAGCAAAAAAATGTGTTTTGTCCAAATGGATCGCTGAGGATCCCTCTAACTACTCACACTGGGTAAATGAACTCAACTGCTGTATGCCCTTAGAAAAGGTCACGTATGATGTAAAAGGTAATCCACAGAGATTTCTGAAAACATGGCAAAGCTGGATTGACTTCCTAGAAATATGAACCTATACTGCTTCACCTCTATTTTTTATATCGACTCTGCAATCCTCCTGTAGATTATAAGGTGCTCATGTGTACACGTATATGAGGTTACTAGTATTCGTGTGTGTGTGTGTGTGTGTGTGTGTGTGTGTGTGTGTGTGTGTGTGTATTTGCATTTGCTTGTATGCATATGGTTACCTACTTGGTCACCCACCAATGCTTATCTGTATATACAAGAAATGCGTAAGTGGATGGAAGAAGTGAATTACAGGCTGCATGTGTTTCGTGAATTGTAGACTGTATGTTGTAACACATGTTAAATGCACTACTTTGCTCTGCCAACGTACCTCTGATATGTTGTAAAGTAGTCCGTTACACTATGTGTACCACATAATAGAATTTGGAAGATGTGCTGCATAACTAAGTTGAACTCATTATTCTTATTTTAATTTCCATATAAAATGTGAAATTCTCAATAAAAACAAACAAAATCAAATATCTAAATGTTGAATGGGTGGAAGTTAATTTTACCCTATTTTCCTCATATCTGACAGCAACCCCAGTTGTTGACTCTACTCACATTATAGCTGAGGTCCAGAGCTCTCTATTACAGTTGATCCCATGTCTGAAACCCCTTTCATTACTGAATTATAAGCCTTTCAATATGCACTGAGGTCAAGGTTCAAAGGTCAGTATTTCAAAGTAAGAGCCATGGAGAATCTTCATACTGACATATGTTACTCTCCTAGAGACCTTTCCAATGATATTGGATATTTGGTTTAACTCTACGACACACACACACAACGTTGGAGTGCTTTACTGGATGATGTAGCTCAATATTAATTGACCAAGACTGTTTTAATAAAGATGATTTCATATTAAATATCTTCAGCCACATATTCTTGGAAATATAAAATTAAATGAGCAACTTCATATTTTATAATCACAGGCGATAAAACTGTTAAGGCTGGGGTGTTTTAGACCCAAAAGCAGACACAGCAAACAGAGGGATGGATGAGATGAGATGGTTTAATAAGCAACCTTAGTTATGGAGGGTAGAAGGGAGGGGGGCTGGTGTTGGTAAGGGGCAGGCAGGCTGTGGAGGGGTGGTATGTCAGAGGGAGGCTTGTGGCTGAGCGTTCCTGGCGTGGTGTGGCTGAAGAACAAAAGATGACTGGGTGGACGAGATGACACTGGAGACCTGGGCACAGGAGAAGTCTGATTAATAGAAGCACAAAAGAGATCACATGAAAACAACTCTAGTATAGATAATACTGAGCAGCCAAGAGAGAGTAGCTACCACTGAGCTGACTGAACAATCTGGTGATGAGTGGAAGGAGAGCCGGATGTGGGTTGATGAACTGATTGCAGACAGGAGTGGAATTGAACCCACGTGCCGGGTCAGGGAAGCCTCGCCGACCACACACACACATATAAACAGACAGGGAAAAAACAGAAACACAAGAAGAAAAGCTAGAGACCTGACAAAAACCTCTTTTCTTAATACAGATATTGTGGTGTTTGGACTCAGGTTGCAACAGACGGTAACAATTTGAAATGGAGTGTAGCCGACTGACGGCAGATGACACAAACAGGAGTCAAACGTGCCCCCAACACAAAGCTCTTCTGTAGCCTGCCGCTATAGAAAACTGACAGAAAAACTTCATTCAGACATTACTCAGAATCGAAGGAGAAATAATTGAAACTGTCCTAAAAACGGCCTTAACATTAATCTATCATACCGTTGAGTTATCAAGGACATCTGCGTATTTTTGTGTTGAGACATGGTCTGCCACCAGACTGACGAGGACCATTGAATGATAAAATTAAAATAAAGAAATAAAAACAAGGATAAAATGTTGTGATTAAATGTTGCGTAATGTAGCAGTTATAGTTAAATATTGATGAGAAATAAAAAAAAAACAGCTTCTGTGCTCCCAAGTCTGACTGACAAAAAAAATGTTCTGAAGGCACGAAATAAACTTCATATTTAAACACATCTGTGTGACAGTCCTGCTGAGTGTCCATATACACAAATCTATTTTTAAGGCTGGGCTAGTGTAACAGGGGACTATATTAGCCTCATAGTTTATAACACCCCCGTTCAGTTTCCTTTATATCACTGATAATAGTGACAGCCTACAGTCTCTGCGTTGTGTTGTGATGATGATGATGATGATGATGATGATGATGGACTAACGGCTGACAGTTAGTAACATTAGTTGACTCCAACGAAGACACTCAGACGCTCCGATGTTGATTCAATGATGTCTGTTTATTGCTTACAAGCACTTCGGGATCTGGGGGATACAAACCCGGTCTCAGTAAAACTATTTAACATAAATAAAATCATAATCAAAGGAAACTTACAATACTAATAAATTATTTCTGTGATGAAGTTTAATAACCATTAAATAACAAATTACAGGGCCGATGGTCTAACCTTGACCAGGATCAATAACTCACTATATTACAGATTATTGATAGAGATGAATCAGTTCACATAGATAATCACTCTGAATGTCAATATAATTATAATTAGTAATAAAGTCTATCTCAGGTCAGCTATACATTATTATTTACAGGTTTCCATTTAACAGTCACACACTCACCTGGTCTGACTTGTTGCCCCGGTAACGGGCTTTATAGCTGCATCGTTACCATGGATACTATGTAGCCAAGTATTAAATATTAAATATAAGATAACAGCATAAAATAATGGAAATAACACAAATATGTACACCTTACAACTATTAAATAAAGGTAAAATTACTGACAAAATTATGTTCTATATTAAAAGATTTTGCTGTTAGACATAGTGACCATTTAAAGCTCAACTAATGTATTTAATGTAACATGCAAGAGACAGATGTTACACCTCACCTCCACTAAATTCAAGCATCACATAATTTTTTTTTATTGGTGCTTTGTTTTAAATTCTTATTAAACAAATGCATAAAACTATGTTTTTGATTGTTTTTTTCTCTTGTATTTACATGTAACCTCAAGGAGACTCAGAATTAGTAAAAAGGTGTGAATAACTCACTCATACAGATGTTTTACTTGTCAAGATATTCTTAAACAAATAGAGGAGTAAGAGAAACTGGCCATGTAACTCTACTCAACATTGACAAAATGTGCCCGTATACACATTTCTACATCCTCAAATGCACCTTTGAAATTATTAAAACACACATAGTGATAACATATGTTCAAACATTTAGAGTTCAGTACCTTTGTTAAACTACTTTGACCTGGGGTTCATATTTGTCTGAAAGGACTGAATGTCCATGTTGAGGCTACACACAAATCTACAAACGGCCTTTATCATGTAACCAGCTCTTGTGTGATGAACCACTTGGTTCAACTTGGGCCTCAGAGCCTACAGGGTTTGGGCATGGGCTTGGTCAACAGGCTCCTGCTCTAAAAGTAGGAGGATTCATTTCTTGGCTGGGCTCATAAGAGTTTGAGTTCTGGGAATATCTGCTAACTCTCTCCTCCCTCTGAATATTCTCATCCTCCTCCCCCACTTCAACTCCTCCATCTTGGTTTGGAACTAGTCCTGATGCATCAGTGAATGCCATGTCACCATTTTGCATGATCCATTCCCTTGTGTGAGATTCCACATCTCCTGGTTGCAGAATATTACTTGGAGGTGCCTGGTCATCAGATGACCCAGCAGAGGACACGACATCCTCCACGTCCTCTTGCTCCACATCCAGAGGCAGAAAGTTGGCAGGCAAGATGAGGTTTCGGTGAATCATTTTCTCCTCATCACTGCCGACCTTCTTTATGCAGTACACAGGGAACTTGGGATCCTTCCAAGTGACCTCATAGAGGTCAGATTCCCATCGGTCAGCGAGTTTCTTTTTCCCTCGTTCTGTCTTATTTGCCAGGAGCACACGGTCGCCCACAGACACAGGAGAACCTTTGACTTTCTTGTCAAACTGCTGTTTTTGACGTGATTGCTCTCTGGTTGTGTGTTTTTGGGCAACTTCTATTGACTCCCTCAGGTCATGTTTCAGCTTAGTGACATGGGCATGATAGTCGACCACTCTCTCATCTCTCAGAGCAGACTCAAACATGACATCCACTGGCAAACGGGGAATCCTTCCAAACATGAGATAGAGGGGGGCATAACCTTTTGTCTCATGGCTGGTACAATTGTATGAGAATGTCAGGTTGTTGATCATCTGAGGCCACTTGTTCTTCTCACGAGGGGGTAAAGCTCATAGCATGCTGCCAAAGGTGTGGTTGAAGCGCTCCATGCTTCCATTTCCAGCGGGATGATAGGCTGTGGTGTGGGATTTGTGAATGTGGGCTATGTCAAGGAGGTCACGAATGAGCTGAGACTCAAAGTTGGAACCACGATCTGAATGGATCCTCTCTGGGAAGCCATAAACACAAAAGAAATCATTCCACAATTGCTTGGCCACCTGTTTTACTGTTTGGTTCACACAGAGGAATGCATGAGCAAGACGTGTGAAATGATCTGTAACCACAAGGACATCCACAGAGCTGTTGTTCGAGTTCTCAGCACTCCAAAAGTCTATGCACACCAACTCAAGTGGAGCGTGAGTTTGGATGGAATGAAGAGGGGCTCTAGCTTCAGGTTCTGGAGATTTGCTCACAACACACCGTTTACACTTTGCCACATACTCCTTGACTTCCTGCTCTTGGCCAACCCAGTAAAACCGCTGATGAAGTGTGCAACTCTGGCCTTGATGCCCTGCATTGTCATGGATGCTCTTGAGTACTATTGGTCTCAGTCCTATTGGGACAACAAGCTGGTGGACCTTATGACCTGAGGACAGGTCTTTGGTTACCCTGTACAGAAGACCATTTATCAACCTCAACTTTTCCCATTGCCTCACAAGTCTTAGGACCTGAGCGTTCTCATGGCTTCTCTCACGCCTGGATGGGCACCGCTTTCGCTGAACGTAGTACATGGCTCTGGATATGGTGGTGTCTTCCTCCTGCTTCTGTTGGAGTTCTATATGTGAGAGGGCTGGAAGTGTTCTTTGAGAATGGAGGGAGTAGATATTGCCAACTGCCTCTATGGTAGCCACTTGGTCTTGTGACCAGGGCTCAAATACACTATGAGCAGAAAGGAGGGCTGCAACAGTGTTGATGGTGACATTACCAGATTTTGCCTTTGGTGTTCCAGGTGCTGAGGACAGGACCAGTGTGTTCACAGTCAAGCAGAATGTGTCTTGGACATCATCAGGCTGAACCTCCTTCGCCTCGTTGACAAGACACTGGTAGGGCTCTTGGATAATTCGCCTGGTGATACTGCCCTTAATGAAAGGATTCTGCTGAGGTGGTCAGGGATGACATTCTGCACACATGGAACATATTTGATGTCAAAGTCAAAAGGGGCTAATTTGGACACCCACCGCTGCTCACTAGCATCCAGCTAAGGCTTGGTGAGGTTGTAGGTGAGCGGGTTATTATCAGTCCACACTGTGAACGGCTTTCCCTTCAACCAATGACTGAATTTGTGGCAGACAGCCCACTTCAAAGCCAGAAACTCAAGGCAGTGTGCAGGATATCTGGACTGGGTTTGGTTCAGGGACTTGCTGGCAAAGGCTACAGGTCTCGCTTTCTGTTTACGCTCTGCTACTTGGCTCAGACATGCATCTAGACCATAGGTGGAAGCATCAACGGACAAAATGAAGGGCTTGTTGAAATCTGGTTGAGCCAACACCACAGTGTCCAAGAGAGCCTGTTTCAGAGACCGGAAGGCTTCCTGGCATTCTGTAGACCAGTCAGCAGGAGACAGCTTATGCCATTTTGGGTGCTGGGAACAGGTCTAGGACTTGGGTTCAGATGTTAGCTTATATAGTGGCCTTGCTAGGGTAGAGAAGCCTTCAATGAAGTGGTTGTAGTAGTTGAACATGCCCAGAACTGATCTCAGCTTCCAAGGAGAGGGAATACAACCATCCTCTATAATGAGGTCCTTCTCTGTAAGGTTTGTTATGACCTCAACCTTCTCTGGATCTGTAGACACACCATTCTCAGTGATTATATGGCCTAGGAACTTGAGCTTCCATCTCAAAAGGTGACATTTCTTTGGAGCCAGTTTGAGGCCATGGTTTTGCAGGCGACTGAACACCATTTCAAGTCTCTCAAGGGCTAAGTCTTCAGATGGTGCAAAGATGAGGAGGTCATCAAGGTAGCAAAGGAGACTGGTGTAGTTCTGGTCACTGAAGATGGATGTCATGTGCCTCATGAAGGAGCCTGGACTGTTGCAAAGGCCCTGTGGTAGTCTATTATACTCATAGAGGCCAACAGGAGTTGTGCACACGGTGAACTTTTTGTCATCTTCATGGAGGGGGACATTATAGAAGCCAGAGGTCAGATCCATGGAGCTAAAGAAAACATTACCTCCAAGAGCAGCCAGGGCATCAGACTGGTGAGGCAGAGGGAAAGCATCCTTGAAGGTACATCTGTTTAGCTCCCTAAAATCATCACTCGAAGGTCTCCATTCGTCTTCCAGACTAATACCAGGGGAGATGCCCACTCACTGCAGGACTTCCTGATGATACCCTTTTCCTCCATCTCATCAAGAACCACCTTGAGCTTGTGGTAGTCTGCCGGAGAGACTCTTCTGTATGGGAGGCGGAAGGGCCATTCATCCTTGAGATGGATACGATGAACAAAATCCTTTGCTTCTCCACAGTCAAGCTTATTCCTGGAAAACAATCCATTGTACTTGGCTACCAGAGCCCTGACCTTAGCTTTCCATGGCTCACTCACTTCACAGGAGTTGACATCCAGGCCAGCCTGTTAAAGCTCCTGGAGCATGGGGCTGATGCCCTCCACAGACTGATGGTTCACTCTAATGTCACCATAGACTTCCTGTTGGGTCTGCTGAGGAATGCTACCAGCACAGGTTGACAGGTCAAAGTCTTCCAGGGTGATACAGGGGGATACATCTGCCAACTTTGAGTTATGCCGCAAGGTGAGCGGCTCATCTAAGGGGTTCAGGACCTTGACTGGGACCCAGCCATCACCCCAAAGAGGTGCCACAACTCTGCCAACTATCACATTTCGGTTGAGGGTTCTTGATGTTGGAGGCTCCACGATAACTGCACTGCCAATGGAGAAGTCAGACCGCATTGGGAGTTTGCCCCATAGTATGTGCTCTGTGCAAGGCTGCAGTGTTACAGACTTCTTTAATTTCACTATGCCTATCTTGTCAGGAATATGACGGCCTCTCCAACGCTCAAGGTTTGCCATCAGCCCCAGAAACTTGGCCCTTTCTCCCACATTTCCAGTGTCAGGTTCTTTCAGAAGTTTCCAGTAAGCCTTGTCATTTTTCATGCAGTGCAGGAGGTGTTTTATGACATTAGTGCCTATTATGAAAGCGTCAACTTGACCAGGTATCACAAGTACAGGAACCATCATCTGAATGCCATATACAGTCATTTTCAAGTCATAGATGCACGTGGGTTTCACTTTAATACCTCCACAGCCCACAACTATTTTATCTGTGTCTCTGCTACTGGAAATGGCTGACCCACCGCATTCAAGGAGGATGCGCTCTGTCTCCATGTTTATAGTGCAGGCCATGGAGCCGCTGTCTAAAAGTCCACAGAACTGTCTACCTGCTGTCTCAACTGTTGTATAAAAAAGACTGTCACTGTCCATTAAATGCTGTGTTCTTTGAAATATCACTTATATCACTAATATCACTATCATCTCCTTCTTGTTCACAAAAGTAACTATACACTGACTGAAAGTCATCTGCATCTGAACTGTTGGGGGCAAACTCAGTGCCCACACTCTCCCCCTCTGAATGTGGACAGGCTAGTTTTCTGTCAGAGTAGTGTTGGCATGAACAGGACTAGGAGAGGCACTGACAGTGTGCTGGCATCTGAGGCAGTCTTTGATGCTGTGGCCTCTTGAAAAGCATGAGAAGCACAGGTTGTCACGAACATAGTGTGTTTTTGTGCTGTGAGTTCTGCTGTCACAGACATGACACATGTTACAGGGCCTGGGGTACTGGAGTTGAGTGTTAAAGGAGGGACTGGGTCTGTTGCTCTGAGCCTGCTGATCATGGAGGAGCTTGGAGAGCATGTCTATCAAGTGAGACAGCGATGTGGCATCAGGGTTGCCGGAAAGAGGAACTGGCTGTGAGACAAGGGTCTGGGTGGGCTCAATACACTGGGGTCTAGGCCTTGCCTCCACAAGGGACTGAGTATTCACAGTATACTCTGGCTGTGACATGCAATAATGTGGGATTGTGTGTTGTCTTCTGCTTGCAATTCTGAGCTCTTGCTGATGGCTCTCAAGCATGTCCTGCACCTCCACAACAGACCATTTTTCTAAAGGTTTGCTTCTGAAGAATGTGGCTAGGTGCTCATCAGGACAATAACGGATGAATTGCATTGATACTTCAAGTCCGGGTTCATCAACTGAGCGACCCCTCCGATTTAGACAGTCAACAACATGCTCCATAGTTTCATTAAGCCGGAGCCAATAATCAAACGCACTCTCACCAGTGCTTGGCAAGGTGGCGTAGAAGTCAAATAGGGGAGTTGATGAGGAGATGGCTTCACCAAAGTGCTGTTTAAGAGTATTAAACATTGCGTCGGGTTATACTCAAGTATATGGGTTATACTCAAGGAAGATTGTAGGGGCTGTTTCTCACTGACACTTTGACTATTTCCCCAAAACATTGCTCTGTTTCGACATGTCTCTTGCATAGATAGGCCGTCATCACCTCTATCCACTCATATACTGTGCATTTGTCAATGTGATCTCCTCTAAATGTGGGGGGCTCTTTGATATCTGGTTTCACTACCAGATTCACTTTGGACAGATAAAATGTATTGGAACTGGTTGTGCCACTACTGGACCCATGGGATGGAGTTTGGGGTGCTTTAATATGAGTGGAGTTGTTAACTTGCTGAATGGAGCCATTAGCAATCAACTGAGAAGTGATAGATGCTCCAATGCTGCCCTGACTGCAGAATTATCTGAGACAGTCGCTCCTCATGTGCAGTACTTTGACTTGTATTATACGTGTTCTGCTTCATTCTGTCGCTCACATTACCAGAGTTTACATTGTAACCACTCTGATAATATACATTATCATATGCATAAGTTTCTCTGGGCTCATTATTTACATTGTTATTATTTGCTGCTGCATGCCCTGCTGGCACACGCCCCTCTCTCCCAAGCGTAAATAAATAAATGTATCCACTTTAGCGTAATCAACCAAAATAAAGCTAGTTAGTAGTTACGTTAAAAATGTTAGCAAGCTACGTAACGTCCGCTAGCTTACACTCGTTGCTTAGCAACCAAAATAACTCAGCTGACAGTCGGAGTTCAGTCTCTGTTGGAGCAGCAGCTCTCAGCTTTGCTGAAAGTGTCCCGGGTTTAAGGCACCAAATGTAACGGAGGACTATATTAACCTCACAGTTTATAACGCCCCCATTCAGTTTCCTTTATATCGCTGATAATAGTGACAACCTGCAGTCTCTGCGCTGTGTTGTGATGATGATGATGATGATGATGATGGACTTACGGCTGACAGTAACATCAGTTGACTCCAATGAAGACACTCAGATGCTCTGATGTCGATTCAATGATGTCTGTTTATTGCTTACAAGCACTTCGGGATCTGGGGGATACAAACCCGGTCAGTAAAACTATTTAACATAAATAAAATCATAATCAAAGGAAACTTACAATACTAATAAATTATTTCTGTGATGAAGTTTAATAACCATTAAATAACAAATTACAGGGCCGACGGTCTAACCATGACCAGGATCAATAACTCACTATATTACAGATTATTGATAGAGATGAATCAGTTCACATAGATAATCACTCTGAATGTCAATATAATTATAATTAGTAATAAAGTCTATCTCAGGTCAGCTATACATTATTATTTACAGGTTTCCATTTAACAGTCACACACTCACCTGGTCTGACTTGTTCCCCCGGTAACGGGCTCTATAGCTGCATCGTTACCATGGATACTATGTAGCCAAGTATTAAATATTAAATATAAGATAACAGCATAAAATAATGAAAATAACACAAATATGTACACCTTACAACTATTAAATAAAGGTAAAATTACTGACAAAATTATGTTCTATATTAAAAGATTTTGCTGTTAGACATAGTGACCATTTAAAGCTCAACTAATGTATTTAATGTAACATGCAAGAAGCAGATGTTACACTAGTGAATCCACGAGGAGGACACCGAGGCAAGAGGCAGCGAGCAGTGTTTGAAAAGGATTTTATTTGCAAAGTGGTAGCTGGGAGGCTTGGGCCAAGATCTTGGCTGGTAGCCGGGAACCTTGGGGCTTGGGCTGGATGTGAGGCTGGGCAGAGGGATGGCCGTGCAGGTGAGGCAGGAAGGCAGGAGACAAGGGCTGGAGTCAGGCGAAGGCAAAACTGTAGGAATACAGAAACAGGGATTAGGAATGCTGTCAAAACTGAGCTGAAATAAAGTTATGAGGCTAGAAGTGCGACTGACTGTGAGAAACAGAGTCTACGATCTGGCGGTGAGTCGGAGGTTGAACCCATTATTTAAGCAGAACTCCTGATGGATGGCAGCTGGTCGCCTGACTCCACACACCTGTCTCCACTCCTGTAATTTGGGCATAGACCGGAGAGAGAGAGAGAGAGAGAGACACACCCACACACACACTAGGAGGAGGCAGAAGTGGAGGGCACGACATCTATAGATTAAATTTCATTTTAGGAACTGTTGTGAGTCTGGGTTGCACAATTTTCTACTTTATTAAAGTGTTATTTAAAATTACATAAACAATGTAAAAACAGTAATAAAACACAGTTTATTGGCAGATACATTCAAAACAGTTCATGTACTTTTCTCCTAAAAATATATTTTCATACATTTTGTCAGTGGGACAGTGGGACTACACTGGGAGCTGATTTTTACTTCTAACCAGGTTCAGCATCACCTGTTGAATGAAGTTAAAATGTTCTTGATGCACTTTGGGTTGATCCAGTGTTCTGGGTCAACAGTGTGATCAATAAACAATGATATTGGAGATATGTAACAGCATTAATGTGCAGCTAAACAAGAGGCTGTTGTCTAAGACAGTACTTCACAATATACAGTACATATTATCACTATTACAATACTATAAACTGTATATATACAGTAGTATTGTAATATACAGTATATTATATCCTGATTCAAATCTGGCTGAAAAATATTAACAACAGTTATTGAACCAATAGAAGTGAAATATGATACATCCTCAAACAGTATCAAATTTTAGGAAAAACATCCACTGAATTCTGTAAAACTATATAAAGAGTAGAGAGGTCTGAACACGCAGAATTATATCTGCTTCATCTGAACATTATCAACAACTACAAGACAGGTGACCTTCACTCACTTTACTAGAGAACTTTAAAAAAGTCAGGAAGGACTCAGTGACGTCACACCATCGACTGTCACAAACACTGAGGAGCATCAAATAACTATAAACAGTCACAAAGGAAACTAACCTACCTGGCATGAAACAACCAAAACACCTACTCAGTGGTTATTTGGTGCTAAAATGCAGGTGTGTACTCGCTCTGTATGTCAGCACTAACTGATCAGAAGCTGAAAACATTGACGATGTTCAGATCAGTGATCGCTACAGAAACGGAACGATGCAGACAAACATGGCTGCCAACAGAAGGAAGGTTGTTCTCACTGTGATCTGACAGAGCTTCACTGTCTCAGAGTGAACTAAATATTCATTAATAAGCAGCATCATCTGTCCAGAAATCCTCCACCAACAATCATCCTACATGTTGGTAGAAAGCAGCTAAATGTTTATCTGTCAGCAACAAAGAGAAAAGTCTCCTCATTTATTCTACTGTGTTCAATCTTTCTATGTTCTAATGGATTCTACTATTTAGTCTTTATCTTGTGATTATTTATCACATTTTTCTTGTTAAAATTTACTATTTCAATAATATGTAGTTTAGCATTTCCAACAATGTAACTTTAACATTCATGCCAATAGACTTCATTTGAATTTGAGAGTCGGAGCAGCAGCAGGTGTGTTTATATGGATGTTAATACTGAGGAAAATTCAGCCAAATACACATTTAAATATCTTAACAGAAGAAAGAAAAGTTTACTGTAGTGATTTTAAATGTCATTCAGTCAAGTTCACATTTAAATTTGATGAACTCAAACCAGAACTCCCCATCTGTTTGACTGTAATCAGTTATTGTGTTCATTAATAAAAGCTTCATTGCTTCATTTGTTTTTAATTATCAGATATATATAAAGGTCACTTGTGACTCTTGTAAATCCCTCCTGTGTTCTGATTACATCTGATCTTTAAAGGCTGAAATCCTTCCAGTAAAACTGACATTCACTAACTGCTCGATGTTAGTAAATCCAGAGAAATACATGATCAAGCTTTGTTTGTGTCTTCGTATTAATAAACTGATCCTCCTTTAAATGCATCTGCAGTGAACAGAGAGACACAAACTTACAAAAACTCACACAAGTGACTCACAAACTGTTTGATTAATAAAACATGTTTGGAGCAAAACGCGTAACATCTGCACCTGAAAAACAGGCAGAAACCTGCAGGAAATCTGACTTTGAGAATTGATTGAACTAATTCTGATCATCCTTCAGGGATTTAGTCAACTCAGTGATCAGAGTTAGGTTCAGGTTTGTTATTGCTGCATCTCCAGAGCACCGCCATGAAGTTGGTGAATAAAATATCAAAACCAAAAGGAATAAACACAAAATTATGAAAATAAGAAGAAAACTGAGGTTGTAAATATTAGAATTTTCCTTTAAGTGCCCAACTAAACCCGGGGATACCCTGCATTTATATGCAAAGATTGAAAGTGAATATTTACTGTATGTAATATTCTCTTGATTTATGTTAAAGAATGTGCTTAATGTTAGTTTTTTATTATACAGTCAGTAAGAGATAGTTTTCAACTGTAAAATATTGACCCTCTGTGAAGAGATGAAGACTATAATACATGACTCTGTAGTTAATGCATCTATATTGTTCTGAACTCTGTTGCTCAACAGATCCTCCTTCAAGTCCGATTGTCTACCTGAAAGACAAGGTGGAGCTCGGAGTCCAGAACACGCTGATCTGTCATGTTACCGGTTTCTACCCTGCTCCTGTTAAACTCTACTGGACCAAGAACGGACAGAACATGACTGAAGGAACCAGCATCAATGTTCCCTACATCAACACAGACGGTTCCTACAGACAGACCT
Source organism: Thunnus maccoyii (assembly GCF_910596095.1). Classification (NCBI taxonomy): domain Eukaryota; kingdom Metazoa; phylum Chordata; class Actinopteri; order Scombriformes; family Scombridae; genus Thunnus; species Thunnus maccoyii. The sequence continues at coordinate 37,522,317 of NC_056535.1, read as the reverse complement.
CCAGACTGGAATTCATCCCACAGCAGGGAGACATCTACAGCTGTAGAGTGACTCACCCAGCGACCGAACCACTGACCAGGATATGGGGTGAGAAACTATTTACATCTACAGTTAAATAACTGACCAAACTACAGCTAATCAGTTAGATAACTGCCCAAACTACAGCTCATCAGAGAGATAACTGCCCAAACTACAGCTAATCAGTTAGATAACTGACCAAACTACAGCTAATCAGTTAGATAACTGCCCAAACTACAGCTCATCAGAGAGATAACTGCCCAAACTACAGCTAATCAGTTAGATAACTGACCAAACTACAGCTAATCAGAGAGATAACTGACCAAACTACAGCTAATCAGAGAGATAACTGACCAAACTACAGCTAATCAGTTAGATAACTGCCCAAACTACAGCTAATCACTGAGATAACTGACCAAACTACAGCTAATCAGTTAGATAACTGACCAAACTACAGCTAATCAGAGAGATAAAAGACCAAACTACAGCTAATCAGTTAGATAACTGACCAAACTACAGCTAATCAGTTAGATAACTGCCCAAACTACAGCTCATCAGTTAGATAACTGACCAAACTACAGCTAATCAGTTAGATAACTGCCCAAACTACAGCTAATCAGAGAGATAACTGACCAAACTACAGCTAATCAGTTAGATAACTGACCAAACTACAGCTAATCAGAGAGATAACTGACCAAACTACAGCTAATCAGTTAGATAACTGCCCAAACTACAGCTAATCACTGAGATAACTGCCCAAACTACAGCTAATCAGTGAGATAACTGACCAAACTACAGCTAATCACTGAGATAACTGACCAAACTACAGCTAATCAGTGAGATAACTGACCAAACTACAGCTAATCACTGAGATAACTGACCAAACTACAGCTAATCAGTTAGATAACTGACCAAACTACAGCTAATCAGTGAGATAACTGCCCAAACTACAGCTAATCAGAGAGATAACTGACCAAACTACAGCTCATCAGTTAGATAACTGACCAAACTACAGCTAATCAGTTAGATAACTGCCCAAACTACAGCTAATCAGTTAGATAACTGACCAAACTACAGCTAATCAGTTAGATAACTGACCAAACTACAGCTCATCAGTTAGATAACTGACCAAACTACAGCTAATCAGAGAGATAACTGACCAAACTACAGCTAATCAGAGAGATAACTGACCAAACTACAGCTAATCACTGAGATAACTGCCCAAACTACAGCTAATCAGTTAGATAACTGACCAAACTACAGCTAATCAGAGAGATAACTGACCAAACTACAGCTAATCAGTTAGATAACTGACCAAACTATAGCTAATCAGAGAGATAACTGACCAAACTACAGCTAGTCACTGAGATAACTGACCAAACTACAGCTAATCAGAGAGATAACTGACCAAACTACAGCTAATCAGAGAGATAACTGACCAAACTACAGCTAATCAGTTAGATAACTGCCCAAACTACAGCTAATCAGAGAGATAACTGCCCAAACTACAGCTCATCAGTTAGATAACTGACCAAACTACAGCTAATCAGTTAGATAACTGACCAAACTACAGCTAATCAGAGAGATAACTGACCAAACTACAGCTAATCAGTTAGATAGCTGCCCAAACTACAGCTAATCAGTTAGATAACTGACCAAACTACAGCTAATCAGTTAGATAACTGCCCAAACTACAGCTAATCAGAGAGATAACTGACCAAACTACAGCTAATCAGAGAGATAACTGACCAAACTACAGCTAATCAGTTAGATAACTGCCCAAACTACAGCTAATCAGAGAGATAACTGCCCAAACTACAGCTAATCAGTTAGATAACTGCCCAAACCATTTGTTGTTACTGAAAACAAAACACATGCATCATGGACACATGTTGGATATCTTATGGCTCTTTGTGTAAATAATATTTGGTAATTGTTTTGCATCCAGGATAAGATGAAATTAACCCATTAAAGTATTTTTTATATCACATTTTTATAGTTGATGCCAACGTTAATATAATAAAGCCTACAAGTCTTCATGTTCAAGGTTCCTTTTAAGTGATTAACATGGAATATGCATATACTACATTTAATCCTAATAAAATGAGTTAATACATGTGTCTGTGTATCAGGTGGAGAGGTAATGTCGGTGTATGAAGTCTGTGTCTCTTACAAAAAGGTCACGAGCAGGTCATGAAGATTTAGAAGCATTGTGGACTGTACAGTAGATGTTTGGCCGATATTGTAAGCATGAGTGGACTCAGGTACCTGCCAGAGCCTGATGGTGGCAGGGGTGAAGATGCTAGAAGAGAGAATAGATTGCTAATATAAGCCATTATCATGTCTAATCTTTGGATCTCAGTTGAAAAAAGTTTCAGATCAGCTCAAGGACAAAACTTCTCTTTGATGTTTAAAAAATAAAAAAGAGTCATCAGGAGTCAGAGTTCTGAGCAGCAACATGTACTTTAATGCCGGCAAAAAAGGAGAGCAATATACAGTGCACACAAGGCTCACCACAAATGCTCTGGAGAGCTGGGATTTTATACCTTTTGCCTTATATAGGACACGCCTATTGTCCAACCTTTCATACTAGCCAATTACACCATTATAATCTCTTTACATCACCTGTTGCAGGTGCAAAAGTCCCAAAAATAGGTTTTGGGCTGAACTGGACATGCCTGGGCATATCCTGTTCTATCCAGTCATGTTCAGGGTTATTTTACACCATTATTTCCAATTCTTCTTCTGGCTTTATTTTTATTTTTTTTATTTTTTAAAGTTATTCTTGCCGCTTTACACCCTTATTTCTCAATCCTTTCCTGAGGTTATTTTTAAAAAACAATGAGTTTAATACAAACACACTTACAATTTTATCCAGGGCACTGAGTGAGATTATCTTTAACATACTTTGTGCCCATATATCAATCACAAGTTTCTGTGAGGTATACATACAATATCATGATAATTCAACACACTTCTACTTAATGCTTTTCATCTTGACAGTAATCATTTGCATTGCATTTTGTCTTTCCCTCAGCACATCACAAGTCTCATAAAATTATACCACACCATATAAGCCCACCAGAAAAAATAAGTTGCTGTCCTAAGCAGGATGTCATAAACATTACAATAAGAAGATAAGGGACTTGCCTAATTGCCCACAGGAGCATGATGTTGATCAGGGTGAAGCAGAGATGGAAAAAAGAGGTGAGGTAACTTGTCTTAATGTTTTGTGGTAATGTGTCATTATAAACTAATGTCTGTAATCGATAAAGGTACGTAAGTCTTTTACTTTTTGAATGTGAAAAGCAAATTGATAAATAATGATGAAGAAGAAGATGATGTTGAATCAATGCCAGGGACTTTCCACTGAGATCAGTACTGGTGATGTATCAAAAATTGGTGGCAAAAAGTTTTAATGGTGGAAGATACCCAGACTTTGTGACATGGGAGGAACCCTGGAGAGGGTTCACATTGGGAAGCTCTCTCCAGGGTATATAAGGTGATGGTTTCTTGTTCTGTTTTAGGTTTCTGCTTCATGAACCAAGCCTGGGTTTACTGTTTTATGCTATTTGCACAGTAAATCTAATATTGCACTGAACTCTGACTGAGTGTTTTTCTTCAACTTTGAAGTACAGTCTTTTATTTTTTGAGTTGTTTGACTAATTTTGAGACTAAAAGATATTGTGTACCTGAAGACCTATAGGCCCAAATGACAAGGTTTTTTCAGTTACTACATTTATCAGTCTGCAGACCGCTGAGCCAAGTTGAACACAAACAGAGTGAACCTTGTAACTTCATTAAGTTAAAGTTTTAAATGGAGTTTATGTCTCTGAGGGTTAATTTCACATCCAGCTTCCTGACTAACACTAACCCTTACTGCCAACACACAGACTGTAATGGCAGTGCTGATGTGGATTACTGACAGAGAACATCTGTATATACGGTTACCAACATGATCACTGCGATGCTTTATAAAGTCCAACATTTAAACCACAGCAACAGAGAGCAACGTGTGATCTTTGAAACCAGCTTCTACTCTTTACATTGTGGTTTTATTTAATATGTATTTTTATTTTTTCCTGCAGATGTGGAGGTGCAGCAGCCAGGTGTTGGACCTGCAGTGTTTTGTGGACTGGGTCTGACTGTCGGTCTGCTCGGTGTGGCGGCTGGAACCTTCTTCCTTGTCAAAGGAAACGAGTGCAGCTGATTGGCTGGAGCTGATGATGTCATCAGTATCAGCTGCTGCCTGAAGTGTTTTTCTTCATTTTAAGCTTGAACATGTTTCTGTCTGCGTTCTGTAGATAATGTATTTGAACTCTTCACTAACTGTTGCAGCTTCCACACAAACACTCTGATTTCTCTGCAGCACGTTCACTCTGAACCTGTAACACTATAAATATCTGTGTTTGATTTTATGTTCAATGGACAGTTTTTATCAAATAATCATTTTATGAACATGTACTCTCATAACGTACTTTAATGTGAACAAGAGTCACAAATAAAGATGAGAAATGAGTGTATTGATACATAAATGTATGTAGGGGGGGGGGCGACACACACACAGAATAACAACAATCATAACAGTAACAATAACAGTAACAATAGCCAGAGAAGGATGCCAACAGGACCACGAAGGCTCGGCCCGGGACTCAGGGTTTCCTGTGAGATGAGAAAGCACAAAAAACTCCGGGGAAGAAGCAAAGTTAGTGACATGCATTGATGTTACATGAATGCATACAGATGGAGAGGAGGAGGAGGAGAGAGGAGCTCAGTGCATCATGGGAAGTCCCCCAGCAGTCTAGGCCTATAGCAGCATAACTAAGGGCTGATCCAAGGCGAGCCTGGTCGGCCCTAACTATAAGCTTTATCAAAAAGGAAAGTTTTAAGCCTACTCTTAAACATAGAGAGGGTGTCTGCACCCCGGACCCAATCTGGAAGATGGTTCCATAGAAGAGGAGCCTGATAGCTGAAGGCTCTGCCTCCCATTCTACTTTTAAAGACTGTAGGAACCACCAGTAAGCTGCATACTGGGAGTGCAGTGTTCTAGTGGGATAATACGGTACTATGAGCTGTTTAAGATATGCAATCAACATCAATAAGGTGATGAACTCTGATCTGTGTGAAATAATTTTTTTCTTGTCTTTCATTTTATATCTGATTGTTGCATTAAAGCAGTTTATGTTGCCGTCTTGGACCCTTTTGAAAGGGACTTCCTGGATGAATAGAGCTTAAATCATCTTTAATGTATCTGACAGTTCAACGCTGCATAATGAGCTGGTTTCCTCTGAAGCTCATTCTGGAGTTTTCTTTCTAACAATCAGACATTTCTCATTACATTCAGGGTCAGATTTACTGAGAAAACGGAGTTGTGCTAATGTTCGCTGTGGTTGTTTATGAGTCTGGAAACCAGGGGGTTGTTCCATCAAGCTGCCTAATGGGAGAGTCTGGCTTATTTCAATAAGTTTTGCTAACTTAAGTGAGAGTTTGTTCCATCACTGCGGCTTATATGAGTCCCAGCTCAGTAACCATGGTAACCATGGTAACTCAGTCAGCAGAACTAGCTGCTCTGTGGCAGGTTAAAGGTCAAACTTAACTCAGCTGCGTGTCAAAGAACGTCCGACAGATGGAAACAGACTCTCAAAAGACGCTTCCATTAAGTGTCTTTTCACACTTGCATCCCTTTTATTTAAAAGTTTAGCGTTTATAATTTAAGAAATAAAAGTGTGCCAGCATTATTTTGAAGTTATTAATTTATTCATCACTCATTTTGTTCAAGCTGTGAAGACAAAAAGAAAATTAAATAAAGTCCAAACCATGACCTTCTGCTGTGTTTAAATGTAGACAGTATTAACTGCTTATAGTGATCACAGTTACAGTGATCAGCTGTTTATATGGATCAAAAAGCTCTGAGACAGAATCATTCATATACAACATTTATGCTGTTTAAATACGTTGCCTATAGAAATCAAGTAGTCCACCTACAGTGTTTATTTTGGGTCTCTGCATACATGACAACATGTGGAAAAACATTTTAAACCACGTAAATCTATTTTTGTCCTTTACTCCCATCATAAACAACTGCTGCTGCGTGAACACTGACATCATGACGGAGACAGAAAAACATTTTCTCTCAGTGACAAACGTCGTCTCCTCGAAGCCTCTGACAATAAAGGGGGGGGGGGGGATTTAAGTAAATTTCACCGCTTCAAAAATGTGCACGCTGCGTTTGAAACAGCTTTACTGTATTTAGAAACAGTCATTAAAATCTGTATCTTTATATTCATAAATATACAAATGTGAGTTAGATGGTATTCTGCATGAGCAATAAAGAGAGAGAAAATGTTATAATATCATCTGCTTATAGTGATATTTGACCCGGACAGACGTGATCATTATAAGCGGCTTCTACTGTACTTATATCCTCCAGTTTACAGTTAATGTTTAACGTTCAGTGATGCTTGTAAATGGATCCTGTGAAAGAGAAAATGTGTCAAAGACTTGATGATAATGTTGGAAAGTTTTCTGAAGTTGCTGACACCATAATTATAAATATTCACTTTCACCATGCAGGCTCTTCAAGCCGGATGCAGGGATTCAACCATCAACCTCCTGGTATTAACTTCACTCCTCTAACCTTTAGGCCATCACTACCTGCCTACAGGTTTGCATCACTTTTGTGCCGTCTCATCTCCTTCACCTTGTTAATTGCAGCAGTTTTGCCCTTTTTGGTGAAAACTCCTTTATATTCTTCATATAGTTTCATCAGCAGGTTTGTTCTGCTGCTCTAGTTTTCTCTTCTTTTTGCAACACAGTATCGTCTTTTCTACAATCGACTGTTCTGGGCTGTTTATGTCCTCCGTGCACGTGCACACTGCAGGTTTATTCCAGTCTGGATAGACTGAGCGTTGACTAGATGCAGCTAAACTGTGTTAGTGGAACGACTTGAGCCTCAAGTGAAAGTCGACGTTAATTCTAGCCAGACTTCCTGTAGCTGAATTGATGGAACATCCCTCTGGACTGATGCTGGTACTGAAGCTACAGACACAAAAAAACTTTAATAACTTTGAAAAATTTGATAATAAGTGACAAAAATAGATGAAACATAAGAAACTAGAAAAATTGAGGCCCAAACTCAGAGCAGGTAAACTAAGCAATAAAGAAACTAAAGCTTCAACTTAACACAACATAACCAAACAGATCTAACCTGTGGTTTTACTGATTCCCAAGACTTCAGCTGACTAGTCCTACACAGACACAAGGGGAAACTTGACCAACAACAATATTAAACATCTAACACATTTAAATATATCCAAACATACACAGACACTGTGTGTTCACCAGTGCCTGATGAACACACAGGTTCATCAGGCACTGGAAGGTCGCCGGCGCGTTGCATAACCCAAAACTCATAACAGTGTAAGAGAACAGACCAGAGGGAGTAATGAAAGATGAAATGTCCCTGGCTCTTTAGGACAGAGGTACTTGCCAATAACCCTTCAGCAAATCAAATTTACTGACATACCGAGCTGAGCCGACTTGATCCACGCAGTCCTCCATGCACAGCAGTGGATAAGCGTCTGGTTTGGTGACCCCATTTACTTTACAATAGTCGGTACAGAATCTAGAGCTCTTATCGGACTTATCGACCAACAAGCAAGGTGACGTCCAGCCAGAAGACGAGGGTTCTGTGATACCGTTCTCCAGCATATATTCTATCTCTGCGTCCATCACCTTCTGCTTTTCTTCAGACACTCGGTAGAAACGCTGGTGAATCGGCTGCGCCCCACCTACATCGATGTCGTGTTCTATCAAGTGTGTGCGGCCTGGTGTATCATTAAACAAACACAGATAATCATTCATGAGAACAGACAGCTCAGCACGCTTCCCCTCGGACAAGTGTCCAAACAGAGACTCCAGATTTTTCAGCGTTTCAGAGTTTTTCAACCGGCCATGCAACAAGCTCTCATCAGGCGGTGTAACCCCATCATCCTCCTGCTGCAGCCACTGAAACCAGCTTAACAGGCAACTGACATGTATGACATGTTTTGATGTATCCGGACACATCCCGTTTCACACGAGGCCAAAAAAAATACTGTAAACTGTAGTCATACGTCTTACGGACCCCCAGATGTCCTGACTGATCATGAGAAGCTTTCAACACTTCCTCACGAAACTTGGAAGGAACAACAATCTGGAAAACTGGATTACCAACAAAGTTTTCCCCATGTTGCACCCATTTCCTCACCAACAGGTTGTCCTGCAGCACGTAACCATTTGCAGCACTCTTCCCAGCATCAACAGTGATAACCGCCTCAAACAGCTGGCTCAGAGAGGGATCAGCTCTCTCCCCTGCTCCATCCTGCTCAGACGCAGGCTCAGGCTCCACCTCCGCACGGCGCATGGCCCGTGTTATAGCACACGCTGTAAACACGTCAGGGAAGCACTGAGCACTTTCATCTAGGTTCCCCGTAACAGATGGTGGAGACGTTACTCTGGGTGGCGGTGGACCATTGGCCCACACATGGCTACCAGCCAGATCGTTCCCCAGAATGGTGTCCACGCCCTCAATCAGGAGTGCAGGACGCACGCCCATGGCGACCTCACCTTGGACCAACCCACAGTTTAGCACCAGTTTTTGCAGTGGAACAGGCAACACTGTTAAACCCATCCCCCACATCAAAACAAAATCTCCGGTATCCGTTTCCTGAGAGAAAGACAACACAGAACTCACAATATACGAATCAAAAGCCCCGGTGTCTCTCAGCATTTTTACTGGCACGGTGACGTCACTCCCTACTAGAGACACGCAGCCATCAGACACGGTGTGTGAGTGTGTGTATGTGTGTGTGTGTGTGTGTGTGAGTGTGAGTGTGTGTGTATGTGTGTACGTGTGTGTGTGTGTGTGTGTGTGTGTTTGTGAGTGTGAGCTATGCTTCAAATTAACGAGTAACAGGAACCTTCATAGAAATGTAGTGGAGTAAAAGTCATAAGTTTCCAAAAACATTTATACTCAAGTAAAGTACAGATACTCGAAGAATGTATTTAAGTAAAGTACTCAAGTAAATGTACTTTGTTACTGTCCACCCCGTCCAGGTCATAGTTATCCAAGGAGGGTTGAATCAAGGTGTTCTGACCTTTCATCTCTTCCCAGGAGACTGAACAACCAATCAATTTGGCCTCATGTGACAACTCCAGTAACTGGTTCACACCTGACCTCAGGTGACTCCAACCACTCTAATGACTGCCGTTACAGCAGCAGGAGCTCTAACGAAGCAGCTGGTATCAATGACCTTGATAACGAACCCACAGAGGTTAAATACTTGGGACTCCTCACCAGTCAGTTAGAACTGAAGCCTCTGGATGAGAGGAGAAACATCTTCAGGTATCTTCAAACAAGTCCAGTTGCCTTTGATTCAGCTCTCATGGATTTTAGTTTCTGCCCAACAAACCTCAGACAGCAAAAACTGTAACATGCACATAAAACTGAAATATTAAACTCAAGTCAAACTGCTTTTTAGTGGACATGTTCATGTTTGAAATACAGATGTGTGAGCATCAGTTTCTCCTTCTAATGAATATCAGGTCTCATCTGGTTTTGGTTCAGAAACTGTTGTGAACAGACGTCACAGGGTTTCATCCTCTCTACGTTCAATAAACTTCCACCTGGACCTGACTGCAAAAACACTTCAAATACTTCTCAGAGATTCTCTCTGCAAAACAGATATGCATGTTTTTTTGTATATTTCATACAGAGAGTTTTTTTTCTTTTTAATTGGTTGAGATCAGACTTCCTGAAAAGACGTCTTCTCCATATAGAATAAACTTCTCTGAGTATTTAAGTTTCTAACAGTAAAGCAGTGATGTAGTTTTATCTGGGCTGACAGGAGTTATGAAGAGTTCATTATTGAGTCATTAATCTTTTTTTGTTATCAATTGTTTTTATTTCCAAAGAAAAACATAACAAAATTAATTACAATAACAACACATGATAACAAAGTATAATAACATAATATATCCCACTATAACATGAAGAAGCAACAGATTTGAAACATTCCAGTAAAGTCCGATACTAATGCTGATCTCTCAAAACACGATGACAATTTTTAGGGATTCTTCAAGCAATTAAGATAAACTAAAGTTGTGTTCATTTTCTCAAATGAGCAGATTGAATTTATATCTTCATAATTCATGATAATAAACTGTTAGACGATGCTGATACCATTCAACTTAACAGTTAGGGGACTGTTTGAACATTTACTGTGGTAATATTTATTCAATTAGTTTGTTGAAAAATCCATTATTGGACTGGATGTTTGAGATACTTATCACCCTGTAGCTAACAAAGGGTAATCCCTCCCTCCCTCCCACTCATGTGGCATTCAGTTCCCTTCCCTCCCAACCCACAATGGTTCATTGATACATGCTGCATAAAATTACAACATTACATCAACTTACAATTGCATATCTTGTAGTGTCACATGAAAACATATTCAAACCAACATCTGTTTAACCTCTGCTATTGCAGAGGCCCATGACTGGACCGTCGATTCTTTAGCTCCGTGTATTCTAGCTGTGGATTGTTCCATGTACAAAATACTCAGAAAAGACATCATCCATTGAGTATAGGTAAGGGAATGAGGAGGTTTCCACCTAAGAGCTAGCATTATTTTTCTGCAGTAATACCCTCAAATAAGATAAAAATTTGGTAGACGGCAGGTTAAGTGTTGAAGTATCGTTCAGAGTCAACAATCTGGGATAACAAGGAACGTGCTCCCCTGGAAGATTAGATAATGCAGAAGTTACTACTTTCCAGAATGCCGCCACTCCAGGGCACTCCCAGTACATATGTATAAATGATCCTACACAGCGTAGAGTACATAGATGACAAAATGGAGAGTTTCATAAGATGGAATTTTCTAGGAGAAAAACATTTTCTAGGAGAAAAGAATTTTCTATGTAAAAAAATTAAAATGAATAAGATTATGGTTAGGATTTTTAGATGTGCGGTCCAAATTTACCCAAACTGTAAACCACTTGACCGAAGTCCCACATTAAATAAGAGATGGAGTTCATGGGTGTAGAGAGGTTGCTCCCAGGGAACACCATGAGTGTCCATGGATGGTCTGAGTTGTAGGTATAAGAAAAAGGAGAAGCCAGGTAGGTTATATGTTGTTCACAAGTCATTAAATGTTCTGAGACCATCTTCATTACAGATGTCAGACAATGAGTGGATGCCTCTATTACTCCACTGAGGAAATGAAAATGGGGTACCTCCTGTAAGAAGTAAGAAAAGTAAGAAGTGCATAATTATGATTATGCCACTTTAACTGAGAGTGAGTCGATATTTCTACAAAATGCCAGGTTGTTAAAAGGAAAGACATAATAGGGCCCAGCTTGGATTTGAAGTGTTTAGGAGACGGGTTGGAATATATTAGGTCCTGTAAGCGATGTGTCAGGTTTTCCTCAAGAGCCCGCCATTGAGTCATGAATCTTCATACTTTTGGTCATTCATGTTTCATATGAGCAGAGCATCACATCATCTCAGAGGATAAGAATAGTTCACCATGAGAGCTGAGCTCTCTGAGTTTGAACAGCAGCAGGAACAAAACGAGGCAGAAATATCGCTGCTGGTTAAGTTTGCTTTATGTTTGCTTGTATGATCTGTAACGCTGTTGGTGAAACCTTCAGTGATCTAGAGGCTTTGTTTCTTAACATTAACATCAGTAATATTGAACCTGGATATCTAATGGAATTGTTGCTCTGTGTCTGCTGGATGTTTGCTAACATGTTAGCCATGTTAGCTACTCTATCAGCTGATAATATGTCAGATATTAAGTTTACTGTTCAGCTGAAAACATGTAGTTCAAAATCTATTAATGCAACTTTAATAATGTTTTAGATTATAGTTTATAGCAGCGCTTCAATAACTGTTTAAGACCACAGAACCATTCAAAGAGTTTTTGTCTTTAAAGCCACTTAAACCCCAATATAACAATATATACGTACACAGAAGCTTATTGGTTTTAACAGTTTCATTATATAATATTATATCAATATAAAGTTTTCACTTATACCAGCGAGCAGAGAGCTTCATAACTATAATATGAATTGGGAACATGTAACACTTCAGTTAAATGTGGTGAAACATTATTACAACAGATGAACAGTGATATTATTGATCCAGTGTGGGAACCACTGGTTTACTGGTTTACTGGTTTATCTTCATGTCTGTGACTGTGAGTTGGTTCTCCAGCAGCAGACGTTTGTGTGAACAGTCTGCCTGGTAACAGCTGATCAGCAGGTCATGTGATCAACTCCTCTGGTTTTTAGAGCAGCCAGACTGTGTCAGTGTTTGTCAAGAGAACAGAGCAACATGGCTTCATCCTTTCTGAGCTTCTCCCTCCTCTTCATCACTGTCTACACAGCAGGTAGGATCAATACACTGATCACTGATCAATACACTGTTAATACTTCATCACTGTCTACACAGCAGGTAGGATCAATACACTGATCACTGATCAATACACTGATCACTGATCAATACACTGTTAATACTTCATCACTGTCTACACAGCAGGTAGGATCAAAACACTGATCACTGATCAATACACTGATCAGATTGTGTTTTATCCTCAGATGGATTTTTGGAAGCCACAGTGCTCCGCTGTGAGTTTAACTCCACTGAGCTGAAGGACATCCGGTACATCCAGTCTCTGTATTTTAATAAAGTGGAGTACGCCAGGTTTGACAGCAGTCTGGGGAAGTATGTTGGATACACTGAGTCTGGTATGAGGTGGGCAGACTACTGGAACAACGATGCTGCACAGCTGGCTAGAGTGAATGCTGACAGGGCAGCGTACTGCCAATACACCACTGGGATTTTCTACCAGCGTATT
>NC_056535.1:37501900-37504400 GCF_910596095.1 Thunnus maccoyii | reverse complement strand
TGGCTGGATTCATCTACTACAAGAGGAAGTCCCAAGGTCAGAGCAGGAAACCAGTCTGACCAGTCTGACACCAGTCTGACCAGTCTGACACCAGTCTGACACCAGTCTGACACCAGTCTGATACCAGTCTGAGACCAGTCTGATACCAGTCTGATACCAGTCTGACACCAGTCTGACCAGTCTGAGACCAGTCTGATACCAGTCTGAGACCAGTCTGATACCAGTCTGACCAGTCTGACACCAGTCTGATCAGGTTTAATGATGAGTCTGGTTCTGTTGTTGATCTTGTTCTGGTCTCTTCTTCTTTAACCAAGGACGGATTCTGGTCCCCTCTAACTGATCTTGGTCCCGGTCCCAGTCCCAGTCCCAGTCCCAGTCCTGATCCTGATCCTGATCCTGGTCCTGGTCCTGGTTCTGGTTCTGGTCCTGCCACCTGCTGGAGCGACTCAGCAGCTGCTCTGATCCTCACAATGTTTTATATCCACCAACTGACCCGTTAACTCTGTACTTCAGTGATCTGATTGATTTGTGTGTGATTGGTTGATTAATAGAAGTTTTTAAACACGATAAACCTTCAGAAAACCTTCAGAAAACCTTCAGAAAACCTCCTCAGCTGATCCAACCTATTAACAAACTATTGTAACCCTGATCCTGACTTTAATCCTGACCTTAACCTTTTTGATGAAGAAGCTTGATTTAAATCCTTTATTCTGAGAGACAAGAAAACACAAAAACAACTTAGTATCTATTCTTTAATGGTTAGTATGGGAATGGATGTGTGCTGGCCAGTGCATTGCCTTCAACTCCCCTGTTTAACATTCACTACCTAACCCGAACCCTAACTCTGATCTTAACCCTAATATGGATCAATGGACAAGGAATCACTTCCAGGCTCTATCCCCTAATCAATGAGTTATCTTAACTCTAACCATTCAAGTTTAATGCCTCAACCCAACCATTTTCATCTTAGAGACACACTTACCCTAATTTGGATCAATAACCGCAACCTTATCTTCTTTTCTACTCGTCTTGCTCACTCCTCCAGATAGAGGAGGGAGCAGGGAAGCAGAGCTACGCTGGCGGGGAGGTTGAATAGCTGCAGACAGAGCATCCCTCTCCATCTCTGCTCCTTAAAACTCATACATACAATCCATTCATCAGAGTGGAAATGGCCAGGAAGACCTTGAGTGACATGCACTACGTTAGATCTCTATCCAACTGTGAGGTCTTCAGGCTTCAACTTCCCTTAACCCCAACACATGATACATGAACAGATTAATGAAGTTGTTCAGTTTAATCTCAGTTTATTTGTTAAAATGGTGCCTTGATGTTTAAACATCAACATAATCTCAGTCCAAACAGGAGCGGTTTACTGAAACTACAGGTGTGTCATGTTGCCATGGCTACAGTACAGTTGAACTATTAATTAACAAACATGAACAAATGTTTTTTAATAAATCATGATGGTTACATAGATCAGCAGCCTCTGAACACTGAATACATTAATTCAGATCATTTAATGCTCATTAACACACAATGACACACTGAGGTACATTATTATCCACCTCAACTGCAGGAACAGCAGGAAACACTGAAGTATCACTGTTTCCTGTTTCAGGCTCCACCTCCATATTATATCATTCTTCTTCTATTATTCTATTTTACATTATATTGTATTTCCTGTTCTGAGACTGTATGTCACTCCAGGTAGATCAGGTCTGGACTGTTAATGTCAACAGCAGATTTGTCACATTATTTGACACCTACACAACACAGTAGATGCTAAACCAGCCCTGTATCATATCATTTACATTAATAATAGACAATTCTGCAGTTCATCACTGACTTTAATCCTAATCTCTCCCAAATATTAACCAAATGTTTTAGTAACTTAACTCTTATTGTACCTTCACCATAATATATTTGCCATAACTGCAACCTTTCTCCAACATTAACCACACTTTCACAGGCAAAGACCACAACCTCAGTGAAAGTTTTGAGTCAGTACTCCTGAATTTCAGCCAAATTATCTCCAAGTAGTTACTATGCACAGATATTGTAGAAAGACAGATTTTTAAAGATGTGTTAATTAGAACATAATCCAGTGTTGACTGTACAAACAAAAGGAGGATGAGCTGATCTGAGAAGTTAATGTGATAAAACTGCTGCTTTTCTGGAGCATCAACATGTGTCAACCTTATGAAACAGGACAGCTGTGTGTCCTCTCACAGAACCGATATCAGCCTGGTTCAACCCAGAGTCACATGAAGACCAGTAGAAGTTTTACTGCTTAAAGGTACCCTGAAGCACTGGTGGCAGCGTTTTGATGAGTGTCCCTGTTTTGTTTGTATCGTGCACGATGACAAACACGTGCGTACAGTACGTGTTTGTCATCATACTGTACGCATCATGTCATCCACTGCAGTGCACATCCTGTCAGTGGTTTCCTCCTTTTCCACTGATCAACAGGTGACAGTAACAGAAACACAGTAATGCACCA
>NC_056535.1:37454400-37496900 GCF_910596095.1 Thunnus maccoyii | reverse complement strand
GACAGGTGAGAGAGACAGGTGAGATACAGACAGGTGAGAGACAGACAGGTGAGATACAGACAGGTGAGAGAGACAGGTGAGATACAGACAGGTGAGAGAGACAGGTGAGATACAGACAGGTGAGATACAGACAGGTGAGATACAGACAGGTGAGAGAGACAGGTGAGATACAGACAGGTGAGATACAGACAGGTGAGAGAGACAGGTGAGATACAGACAGGTGAGAGACAGACAGGTGAGATACAGACAGGTGAGAGAGACAGGTGAGATACAGACAGGTGAGAGAGACAGGTGAGATACAGACAGGTGAGATACAGACAGGTGAGAGAGACAGGTGAGATACAGACAGGTGAGACACAGACAGGTGAGACACAGACAGGTGAGACAGACAGGTGAGATACAGACAGGTGAGACACAGACAGGTGAGATACAGACAGGTGAGAGAGACAGGTGAGATACAGACAGGTGAGACACAGACAGGTGAGAGACAGACAGGTGAGACACAGACAGGTGAGACACAGACAGGTGAGACAGACAGGTGAGATACAGACAGGTGAGAGACAGACAGGTGAGACACAGACAGGTGAGACACAGACAGGTGAGACAGACAGGTGAGACAGACAGGTGAGATACAGACAGGTGAGACACAGACAGGTGAGATACAGACAGGTGAAACACAGACAGGTGAGACACAGACAGGTGAGATACAGACAGGTGAGACACAGACAGGTGAGATACAGACAGGTGAGATACAGACAGGTGAGAGAGACAGGTGAGATACAGACAGGTGAGACACAGACAGGTGAGATACAGACAGGTGAGATACAGACAGGTGAGAGAGACAGGTGAGACACAGACAGGTGAGACACAGACAGGTGAGAGACAGACAGGTGAGACACAGACAGGTGAGACACAGACAGGTGAGACAGACAGGTGAGATACAGACAGGTGAGACACAGACAGGTGAGATACAGACAGGTGAAACACAGACAGGTGAGACACAGACAGGTGAGATACAGACAGGTTAGACACAGACAGGTGAGACAGACAGGTGAGACAGACAGGTGAGATACAGACAGGTGAGACACAGACAGGTGAGAGACAGACAGGTGAGATACAGACAGGTGAAACACAGACAGGTGAGACACAGACAGGTGAGATACAGACAGGTGAGACACAGACAGGTGAGATACAGACAGGTGAGATACAGACAGGTGAGAGAGACAGGTGAGATACAGACAGGTGAGACACAGACAGGTGAGATACAGACAGGTGAGATACAGACAGGTGAGAGAGACAGGTGAGACACAGACAGGTGAGACACAGACAGGTGAGAGACAGACAGGTGAGACACAGACAGGTGAGACACAGACAGGTGAGACAGACAGGTGAGATACAGACAGGTGAGACACAGACAGGTGAGATACAGACAGGTGAAACACAGACAGGTGAGACACAGACAGGTGAGATACAGACAGGTTAGACACAGACAGGTGAGACAGACAGGTGAGACAGACAGGTGAGATACAGACAGGTGAGACACAGACAGGTGAGAGACAGACAGGTTAGACACAGACAGGTGAGACACAGACAGGTGAGACACAGACAGGTGAGATACAGACAGGTGAGAGACAGACAGGTGAGACACAGACGGGTGAGAGACAGACAGGTGAGAGACAGACAGGTAACAGACCTGTTGGTTGAGGAGGAAGCGCATGCCTGATGTCAGAAATCTGGACAGGAAGTTGTAAACCTTCCTGAAGACAGACAGACATCAGTTCTATTAACAATAATCATTAATCATGAATGATTATTGATTGTTACATTATACTTATTAACAGTTATCAGTAATGATTATTGATTGTTACATTATACTTATTAACAGTTATCAGTAATGATTATTGATTGTTACATTATACTTATTAACAGTTATCAGTAATGATTATTGATTGTTACATTATACTTATTAACAGTTATCAGTAATGATTATTGATCGTTACATTATACTTATTAACAGTTATCAGTAATGATTATTGATCGTTACATTATACTTATTAACAGTTATCATGAATGATTATTGATTGTTACATTATACTTATTAACAGTTATCAGTAATGATTATTGATCGTTACATTATACTTATTAACAGTTATCAGTAATGATTATTGATCGTTACCCGAGCGTTCCGCTGAACTTTGCCTTCATTTTGGCGATCTTGGCATCACAAGTGATGTTGTTGATCTTCAGTCGTCCTTCGTCGTCTCGGATCAGATTCAGAGCTGTGTTGATGTTCACTCCCTCTGCCGAGGCGTTGATGTTTCCTGTGTCATAACTGAGACAAAAAGACCATCATCATCATCATCATCATCATCATCATCATCATCATCATCATCGTCACTGTGAGCAGGTATTAGTGCTACTATGTTTCTGCAGGACTAACAAGAACCAGTAGAGGATCCGTCGGTGGAAACTCAGAGTGATCGACGAGTTCTGAACGTCAAACAACAAACCGACGTCTGGGAGGAAGCTGAGCTCGGCGTGAGTCAGATTCAACTCTTTTATCTTCACACTGACGGTAAACGAGAGGAAACGTTAACACGTGTCAAGTATTTAATGTTACAGTATTATTAAAAGTATATTATGATATTATACTCAGTGATGGTGTATTGGAAACGTCCTTCGCTGCCCTTCATCTCTGGCATACTGATGTTACTGAGCTCCTCTTCCACAAACCTCTGAGTCTCAAACCTCACTGAAAACACAAAACACACACTGTTAGTACTGCAAGTACTGCAAGTACTGCAAGTACTGCAACACATATAAATACTGCAAGTACTGCAAGTACTGCAACACATATAAATACTGCAAGTACTGCAACTCATATAAATACTGTTAGTACTGCAAGTACTGCGACACATATAAATACTGTTAGTACTGCAAGTACTGCAAGTACTGCAACACATATAAATACTGTTAGTACTGCAAGTACTGCAAGTACTGCAAGTACTGCAACACATATAAATACTGCAAGTACTGCAAGTACTGTGACACATATAAATACTGCAAGTACTGCAAGTACTGCAACACATATAAATACTGTTAGTACTGCAAGTACTGCAAGTACTGCAACACATATAAATACTGTTAGTACTGCAAGTACTGCAACACATATAAATACTGTTAGTACTGCAAGTACTGCAACACATATAAATACTGTTAGTACTGCAAGTACTGCGACACATATAAATACTGCAAGTACTGCAAGTACTGCAACACATATAAATACTGTTAGTACTGCAAGTACTGCAACACATATAAATACTGTTAGTACTGCAAGTACTGCAACACATATAAATACTGCAAGTACTGCGACACATATAAATATTGCAAGTACTGCAAGTACTGCAACTCATATAAATACTGCAAGTACTGCAACACATATAAATACTGTTAGTACTGCAAGTACTGCAACACATATAAATACTGTTAGTACTGCAAGTACTGCGACACATATAAATACTGCAAGTACTGCAAGTACTGCAACTCATATAAATACTGCAAGTACTGCAAGTACTGCGACACATATAAATACTGTTAGTACTGCAAGTACTGCAACACATATAAATACTGCAAGTACTGCAAGTACTGCGACACATATAAATACTGTTAGTACTGCAAGTACTGCAACACATATAAATACTGCAAGTACTGCAAGTACTGCAACTCATATAAATACTGCAAGTACTGCAAGTACTGCAACTCATATAAATACTGCAAGTACTGCAAGTACTGCAACACATATAAATACTGTTAGTACTGCAAGTACTGCGACACATATAAATACTGTTAGTACTGCAAGTACTGCAACACATATAAATACTGCAAGTACTGCAAGTACTGCGACACATATAAATACTGCAAGTACTGCAAGTACTGCGACACATATAAATACTGTTAGTACTGCAAGTACTGCAACACATATAAATACTGCAAGTACTGCAAGTACTGCGACACATATAAATACTGTTCGTACTGCAAGTACTGCAACACATATGAATACTGTTAGTACTGCAAGTACTGCAAGTACTGCGACACATATAAATACTGTTAGTACTGCAAGTACTGCAACACATAAATACTGTTAGTACTGCAAGTACTGCAAGTACTGCGACACATATAAATACTGTTAGTACTGCAAGTACTGCGACACATATAAATACTGTTAGTACTGCAAGTACTGCAAGTACTGCGACACATAAATACTGTTAGTACTGCAAGTACTGCGACACATATAAATACTGTTAGTACTGCAAGTACTGCAAGTACTGCAACACATATAAATACTGTTAGTACTGCAAGTACTGCAACACATATAAATACTGCAAGTACTGCAAGTACTGCAACACATATAAATACTGCAAGTACTGCAAGTACTGCAACACATAAATACTGTTAGTACTGCAAGTACTGCAACACATATAAATACTGTTAGTACTGCAAGTACTGCGACACATATAAATACTGCAAGTACTGCAAGTACTGCAACACATATAAATACTGTTAGTACTGCAAGTACTGCAACACATAAATACTGTTAGTACTGCAAGTACTGCAAGTACTGCGACACATATAAATACTGTTAGTACTGCAAGTACTGCAACACATATAAATACTGCAAGTACTGCAAGTACTGCGACACATATAAATACTGCAAGTACTGCAAGTACTGCGACACATATAAATACTGTTAGTACTGCAAGTACTGCAACACATATAAATACTGCAAGTACTGCAAGTACTGCGACACATATAAATACTGTTCGTACTGCAAGTACTGCAACACATATGAATACTGTTAGTACTGCAAGTACTGCAAGTACTGCGACACATATAAATACTGTTAGTACTGCAAGTACTGCAACACATAAATACTGTTAGTACTGCAAGTACTGCAAGTACTGCGACACATATAAATACTGTTAGTACTGCAAGTACTGCGACACATATAAATA
Source organism: Thunnus maccoyii (assembly GCF_910596095.1). Lineage (NCBI taxonomy): Eukaryota > Metazoa > Chordata > Actinopteri > Scombriformes > Scombridae > Thunnus > Thunnus maccoyii. The sequence continues at coordinate 37,491,888 of NC_056535.1, read as the reverse complement.
CTGTTAGTACTGCAAGTACTGCAAGTACTGCGACACATATAAATACTGTTAGTACTGCAAGTACTGCGACACATATAAATACTGTTAGTACTGCAAGTACTGCAAGTACTGCAACACATATAAATACTGTTAGTACTGCAAGTACTGCAACACATATAAATACTGCAAGTACTGCAAGTACTGCAACTCATATAAATACTGCAAGTACTGCAAGTACTGCAACACATATAAATACTGTTAGTACTGCAAGTACTGCAACACATATAAATACTGTTAGTACTGCAAGTACTGCGACACATATAAATACTGTTAGTACTGCAAGTACTGCAAGTACTGCAACACATAAATACTGTTAGTACTGCAAGTACTGCGACACATATAAATACTGTTAGTACTGCAAGTACTGCAAGTACTGCGACACATATAAATACTGTTAGTACTGCAAGTACTGCGACACATATAAATACTGTTAGTACTGCAAGTACTGCAAGTACTGCGACACATATAAATACTGTTAGTACTGCAAGTACTGCGACACATATAAATACTGTTAGTACTGCAAGTACTGCAAGTACTGCAACACATATAAATACTGTTAGTACTGCAAGTACTGCAACACATATAAATACTGCAAGTACTGCAAGTACTGCAACACATATAAATACTGTTAGTACTGCAAGTACTGCAAGTACTGCGACACAAATACTGTTAGTACTGCAAGTACTGCAACACATATAAATACTGTTAGTACTGCAACACATATAAATACTGTTAGTACTGCAAGTACTGCAACACATATAAATACTGTTAGTACTGCAACACATATAAATACTGTTAGTACTGCAAGTACTGCAACACATATAAATACTGCAAGTACTGCAACACATATAAATACTGCAAGTACTGCAAGTACTGCAACACATATAAATACTGCAAGTACTGCAAGTACTGCAACACATATAAATACTGTTAGTACTGCAAGTACTGCAACACATATAAATACTGTTAATGGATATACAATATTATTACAATAAAAACAAAAACGAATACTGTAAAAACTATAAATACTAAATACTGGATTAGTTTTAAGCAGTTTTAGATCTGGATTATAGATTAGATCTGGATTATAGATTAGATCTGGATTGTAGATTAGATCTGGATTATAGATTAGATCTGGATTACAGATTAGATCTGGAGTATAGATTGTTCTGGATTATAGATTAGATCTGGATTATAGATTAGATCTGGATTATAGATTAATCTAGTTTACAGATTGATCTAGATTATAGATTGTTCTGGATTATAGATTAGATCTGGAATATGGATGAATCTAGTTTACAGATTGATCTAGATTATAGATTGTTCTGGATTATAGATTAGTATCCAGTATTTAGTGTGTAGTGTAGTTCTTACACATCTCCAGTCCTTTGTCAGTGATGCGGATCTTGCAGCCGGCAGGTTCAGCAGTGGCCATGATGGACACCAAAGGGTAGAAGAAGAGAAGGGACAACAGACAGGAAGTCATCTCAACCTGAAACACAGAAGAAAACGATGATTCAAATGTGGACAGATCAGCTGTTCTGTCTGGCACGTGTTAAATATCACCACAGTTTGGTCTTGCAGGCTGTTTGGACTCTGATCAGTGACTCACAGGCCTCCTGTCTGTGTTTCTGTCTCTGTTGGATGTTTGCTGATTCAATAGTCACCCAGAGAACAGACACACGGCACAACACAATAAAAATACTTCAAATGTTTCCAGTTGTTTCCAGTTGTTTCCAGTTGTTTCCAGTTGGCTCCAGTTGTTTCCAGTTGTTTCCAGTTGTTTCCAGTTGGCTTCAGTTGTTTCCAGTTGGCTCCAGTTGTTTCCAGTTGTTTCCAGTTGGCTTCAGTTGTTTCCAGTTGGCTCCAGTTGTTTCCAGTTGTTTCCAGTTGGCTCCCTGTTCGGCTCAACACTGAGTCCACATGTTGAACTTTACCAACACACAGCAGAATTGAGGACATTTGAAGGTCGTAGTCACTGAATGTTTTCTGTGTGAAAACTATGCAAATGTGTCACAGTTTGATTGAAAACTGTTGCTGCTGCGTCGACTGTATGAAGAGTTTTAACATGTGGACTCGGTATTGATCCCTGCAGCTAACCAATCAGAAGACAGCCACATCCATCTGTGATTTATGATCAGACAGACTGGTGGTGGATTTATTAGGAAAATAAATAATAATTTTACAATAAAATCACAGAAAGAAGCAGCTTTCAAACAAACAGATGTCAGACTTTTAATCTTTTCAAAATGGTGGCAGTAAGGAGCCTAATGTTTCAGACTTGGAACCTCACTGTAAGTAAGTAATTTTATTTATAATAACGCCTTTCAAGAGCAGAGATGTCACAAAAGTGCTTCACAGTGGAGATAAAGCAAAAACACATACAGACATAAAACACAATAAACAACAAATTTTATGACATTTTTTAGACCCCTGACGTTTTGTGTACGCGCTTCAACCCAGTATAAAGTTTTTAATCATCGGATGCCTCGATTTTTAACTACTTTACGTGATCCAGCTGCCGACTCCTGACTGCCGCTAGTTTAGCCAGGTTTTTGTTTTTAGCCCAGCAGCTAAGCTAGCCGGTGTCGATTTTTACTGAGAATTTTAAGCTACTTTTATTCTTGGATTTTACAACGATGCCAACTTTATCCTGTGAGGACAGTGTACTACTCCAGATCGCTGACTTTAAGGAAGATATTTGACAGCTTTCCGATGAGCTCCAGAAGACGGACTCCCTCCTCTGTAGCTTCATGAACGTGGCTATCGGGCAGTCCAAACGGATCGCCAATCTGAGTGCAGCCATCCAAGACACTGCTCTGTGGGACCCCTCCACCTGTCCGCGGCCATCACTCGTCCTGGGCCGAGTTGGTGGCCCGCAGCCGCAAGAGGCGCTCGGGCAGGGCTGCCTCGCCACCCCACCTAACTCTCTCCAACCACTATGCGATCCTGTCGGACACCTTCTCGGCTCCTGCCGATGCTCCAGCGGCTCCGACTCATCCCCGTTCAGACCCCTCTCAGAAAGCGGTGCCCAGTGATACTGCACCCTCTTCCCCACCAGTGGCTAGCAGTGTTCACGTGGTTTGCCATTCCTCTGTGAGGTCAGATCAACGGCCATCATCTCAGGGAACGACCTCCTCTGCCCGTCGAAAGATAAAAATGTTGAAAGAGGCAGTTGCCAGACGTTCTGGAAGTCTTCCTCGTCCAGTCTTGCCACAACGCTCGCCCGTCTGGTCACCCCATCCTCAGTCGGCGACCTCAACACAAGGTGTGGAAACAGACCCTGCACTCCCCAGCCGCACAAGCCCACAGCTGTCACCCCCTCGTCCTCTCTTCTCGCCAACCACATTAGTAGTTGAGGACCCCATAATCAGGACATCAGGTTCTTCAACGCAGCCACACACTGCTTTCACGGTCCGTGACATCCTGGATAAGCTCCCGGGGCTGCTGCGCTCGCTCTCGTCCTTGATTAAACGAATCATAGTCCACATGGGAACAAATAATACTGCTCATCAGCAGTCTGAGCTGACCAAAAAGGATTTCAACGACCTTTTCAAGTTCCTAGGTAGCTGTGAAGTAACTATCTTTATCTCTGGTCCAATCACCACACTTCATCTCCATCTCCTCAGAGCACTGACCCCCCCGCCAGCTCTCCCCATCGGCTTTCTCTGTCATCACCACCTTCACCGGTCGCTTTCCCTATACAGCCCATTATTACAGACAGAGCCCATCATCCACACCATACATCTAAATCTTCATATCGATAACACTACGTGTAATGCTGCCTCTGAATTTCTTAATCTCACTGAGTCCTTTGATTTTAAGCAACAAGATCCGGCTCAACACACACTGGTGGGCACACTCTGGACCTTTTTACCCATGGCATAGATATTGTTACTGTTGGCTCTAAGGACTTCTATGTCAGTGACCATAAATGTATTTTATATGACATTTGCTCCACATTGGACTCTGAGCCCTCTTGTCATATGAGACAGACCCGTATCATAAATGAGGCTGTGGCTGTCAGTTTCTGCACAGTATTTGACAGCAACATTGCTTTAACGGATGGAGACGTGGACACCTTAGTCAAATCATTTAACACTCATTGTTCCTCAGTATTGGATAAACTGGCTCCTCGGAAACTCAGAAAGATCTCCAAAAACCCATCCCCATGGATCAACGACACCATCCGGACATTCAGGCACAAATGCAGAAAGTCTGAGTGCCTGTGAAAAGCTACGAAGCTGGAAGTGCATAGACTGCATCTCAAAGATCTCATGAGTACCCTCAACAACATGGTGAAGGCTGAGAGATCTTTATATTTCACTAATCTAATCTCTGTCAACAAAAGAAATCTAAAGTCCTGTTTGATACTGTAAACCATATTGTCTCTCCCAGCACCCCTAAACTTCAAATCTCATCAAACAGTGACTGCAATAACTTTCTCAAATATTTTATAGACAAGGTTGCCAATATTAGGGCAAATATCTCACCTATGTCCAGTCTGCTTACTAGTGGCTCCTGAACTACATCCATCTTGGACTCCTTTTATTCAGTGTCCGTGGATGATATAGCAGCCCTGTTAGGACAAATGAAACCCTCCTCGAGCCCACTAGATGTCCTACCAACCACTACCAACCACTATGTTTTTAAAGGTTTTTAACTGTATCGGACCCTGCGGAGCCAATATTATAAACCACTCTCTTCTATCAGGGTGTGTCCTCAGCTATTTTAAGCAGGCTATTGTTCAGCCTCTTAAAGAAATCAAACCTGGATCCCTCCCTGCCAGAGAACTACAGGCCCATTTCAAAACTCCCTTTCTTTACCAAAATTTTAGAAAAGACTGTGGAGAAGCAACTGGTTCAAACACTGGAATTGCACAGGGTGTTAGATAGTTTGCAATCTGGTTTCTGTAAAATGTACCCCACTGAAACAGCTCTCCTGAAGGTCTCAAATGACATTTTAATGGCTGCAGATGCCGGAGATTGTTCTGTTTTAGTTTTATTGGACCTTAGCGCAGCGTTCGATACTGTGGACCATCACGTTCTGATCCACAGGCTAAATCACCTGGTGGGCATCTCTGGGACTGCATTGGAGTGGTTCTCCTCATATCTCATGGATAGATCTTTGTCAGTCTCTGTAGGTGAATTTGTGTAAAACACAGCAGCTTTGTCCTGCGGTGTTCCCCAGGGATCAGTCTTGGGACCCATTTTACTCTTCATATACATGCTGCCACTGGGACAAATCATCAGCAGTTTCAAGAACATCTCCTACAATCTCTATGCTGATGACATCCAGTTGTACTTTTCATTTAAATCTAATGAGCTCCACAAACTCTTTGAACTTAATAGCTGTTTAAATGCAATTAGGAATTGGATGGCAAATAATTTTCTGCAGCTAAATGCAGATAAAACTGAAGTCCTGATATTTGGCCCCGATAATCTTCAGTCACCGATCAGATAGAACGTTGGTACCTTATCCTCATCTTCTCAGCCTTCCTTGTTTAATCTTGGTGTAATTTTTGACCAGTCAATGAGTTTTAAAGTGAATGTTAAGATGCTAACCCGATCATGATTCTTTCACCTGAGAAACAAACTCCGGTCAGTGGTATCAAGAAATGAAATGGAGATGTTAATCCATGCCTTTATTTCATCACGTTTGGACTACTATAACTCTCTTTTTACCTGTCTTAATAATTCTTCCATACACTGCTTGTGTGTACAAAGTGTCCAAAATGCTGCTGCTAAGCTTTTAACACGATCCAACAGATGGTCACATATTACACCTGTTTTAACCTCACTGCACTGGCTTCCAGTAAATTTTAGAATTCATTTTAAAATTTTCGGTGCTCACTTATTGAGCCCTACATGGCCAGACCTCCACAGTACATTACGGACCTCCACCCCTATACCACCAGCAGAGCTCTTAGATCCTCCACCCAGGGCTTTCTAAGTGTACCTCGTACAAATTTTAAGACTCAGGGTGATCATGCTTTCCAGTCGGCAGCCCCTAAGCTTTGGAACAGTCTTCAAACTAGCTTAAGAGCCTTGGAAACTGTTGACTCTTTTAAAAAGCAGCTAAAAACCCGTCTGTTCAGACAGGCATGTGGATAGTTTGTGCTATTCTATCTCTTAATTTGTCTATTTTATCTGCTCTCTCCTTGTATATTTCTATCTGGTGTCTTTGTTTTATTTATTTTGATGCATTTGATTTTACTTCTTTGACTGTGAAGCACTTTGTGAAGGTGCTATATAAATAAACTTTACTTTACTGGACGTAGTCACCATGACGTCACCCGTTGGTTGTGGGCGGCTGCAGCCGTCACCATCTTGGCAGCGCCTGACTCTGCCTGACTCCCAGCTAATCCAGAACGGTCAAAGAGGCGGAGCTGAGCTGCCTAGCAGCTAGCGAACTGTCACTCAAAGCAGTCATGTACTTAATTATTCATAACTTTACAGTTTAATAACATTTAAACGGGTGAGATATAAAGAATTCACCACCTGTGATTTCCCCTCAAGTTGTCTTGAAAGACGAAATTAGTTCTAAAGACCAAAACCATTTTTGTTCCAGGCTGTAAACAACATGGAATTTTAACATGGAGGTCTATGGAGGTCTATGGGAGTCTATGGGGGTCTATGGGAGTCTATGGGAGTCTATGGGGGTCTATGGGGGTCTATGGGAGTCTATGGGGGTCTATGGGGGTCTATGGGGGTCTATGGGAGTCTATGGGAGTCTATGGGGATCTATGGGAGTCTATGGGGGTCTATGGGGGTCTATGGGAGTCTATGGGGGTCTATGGGGGTCTATGGGGGTCTATTGGAGTCTATGGGGGTCTATGGGGGTCTATGGGAGTCTATGGGGGTCTATGGAGGTCTATGGGGGTCTATGGAGGTCTAGGGGAGTCTATGGAGGTCTATGGGGGTCTATGGGGGTCTATGGGGGTCTATGGGAGTCTATGGGGGTCTATGGGGGTCTATGGAGGTCTATGGGGGTCTATGGGGGTCTATGGGAGTCTATGGGGGTCTATGGGGGTCTATGTGATTGACACACTTCAGGAGCCTCAAGTGGCCCTTCGAGGAACTGCAGTTTTTAGGACTTCCACACTGGCTTCATTTTTCAGCTGCTTGGTCTTGAGCTGCTTTTTAAAAGGGTTAGGGTTAGTCCATAGATCTTAAATCCAAAGGGAGAGAGTTTTAAACAACGAGCAAACCCTGATCAGGTCTGCAGTAGATCTCTAATGTAGGCAGGAGCCTGACCATGCAGAGCTCTATCGGTCATCACAAGAACTTTTTATTGGATTCTGGATTTGATGGTGAGCCAGTGACGAGCAATCAGAATCAGTGTCATATGAGACCTTTTGGAGGACCTGGTCAAGAGTTCAGCAGCAGTATTTTGGAGAGATGTTCTGCTGAGGCAGGTGAACAGGGAGTTACAGTAGTCAAGATGATATGATATAAAAGCATAGTCTCATTATTTAAATATCCTGAATTAGTTTCTTTTGCTGCATTATTTTGGTTTAAACTGTCTTTAACTCATTTAAGCTCCTCTGTCAGTGACAGAAACTCGCAGTTTGTTCTTATCTTTGACTCAGAATTACAACTCAAAGATGACATGAACCATTTTTCCACTCGCTTGCTTGTTACAGTCGGAACAATATGACGAGGTTGAACGAGGATTTTCACAAACACTGTGAACTTTTACAACCTGACAGGATTTTAAAAATCAGAGGTCAGTTTGTGTGACGGCAGTCCGATCTTCGATGGACACAAAGGTCACATGTTGTAAAAAAGTAGTGGAAAGGTTTGTTTCTGAGCTGAAGTTTATCAACACTGTTCAGAACAAATCAATTTAAACTTGTAAACATTTATATCAGCTTGTTTTTTCAGCTTGTTTCTGTGCAGAGACAAACTGTCTACTGTAAACAGAAAGCTTCAGCAGCGTACTGAGGTCAAAGGTCACAATAAACACCATCCAGACAAATCTGAGGGTTTTTGTCCCTCCTGTGACTCCATACCACAGAGCTAAACACAACCAGAACAGTTGTAGCTTAAACTTATGAGTGAAAGAAAGAAACGAGCTGTCGACTGTCAGACTGCGTCGTCCATATAAACACTGCTCGACTTGAACTGCAGTAACCTCTCTTTCCCAACACTCCTCCTCCTCCTCATCCTCTCTTTTCTTTCCCAACACTCCTCCTCCTCCTCATCCTCTCTTTTCTTTCACAACACTCCTCCTGAGCTGGTTTTTCTCTCTGTAACACAAACTGAACTGAAGGATCTGATGAGTCTCTTTAGTTTAAACCTTTAAAAACAGACAGGAAGACAAACTGAGAGACTGAAAACTCTGATTCATTTATTTATTCACTTTCTCTGACACTTCAACTACTTTCAGAGGTCCGCTGACACTTGAACACTGAACACTGACAGTTCCACTGTATTCATCTGCTTTTGTCTTCAGCTCCTCTCAGGCTGCACTCAGTGTGTCGACACAGAGACAAACAACGCAGAGTCGTTTGACAAAAACTTCAACCTGGTTCAGCTTTGTCTGTAACACGACAGCAGGACGCTGTGTCGGCCAATCACATACATGCAAACTCACATTCTTGGCAGCTTACTTGATAACATGAATGTCGTATTGCTGTTTAACTCTGTGATGAAAAATAAAATAATTTCCAATAAATTCACCATGATAACTTTCCAGAGCTGTAAAGTCCTGTGTGTGAGTGTTACAAACCTCTAAAGTGTTCTGGACTCTGATCAACCTTTAAACTCCTGAATCTGGATCATATTTCACGTCTCACCTGAACCTTAAACAGCGCAGCCGCCTGCTTTCAGTGCATTTACCAGTTACAGACTGAACACCACATTAAAATATCTTAATTACATCATTATTGATGGAAAAATTATTAGATATAAAAGTATTCCTGTCACAGAGGCCTAAAATATCACTGCACTGTACGCTGTAGCTTTAAGAGACAAGACACACACACACACACACACACACACACACACACACACACACACACACACACACACACACACGTGTCATCTGGTCTAAAACTCCAAACAGCCTTTGAAGAACAGAATGTCCTCACAAAAATAGAAATGCAGGACCACACACCGTCACACACACAGTCTGTAATCTGCACGTTAATTACAGCTCAGTGACGACAGCCAATCGTCATCCAGCTGCTGCTTCACCCACATCTGGACATCTGTCTAACCACTAACTGCTAACTGCTAAATGCTAACCTTTAATTAAAAACCTTCAGTTCAAAGAGAAGATTTAGATTCCACACACAGCCTGACCCCCGACCTCTGACCCCTGCAGGTCTGCTGTGTGAGAGGAAATTAGTTAACTGGTTAAATTAATTGAAAGAGTTCACTAATAAATCCTCATTCTTACAGGATAAAGAACCTGACCACAGCTCAGTATTTTATATTTAATCATGTAATGCAGTGTGTTTGACTGAGCTGACTGAAGGTTTTCATCTGACAGTCAGTAACTTCAAACACTAAAAAGAGCTGAATGTGTAACTCTAACCCTTTAAAGAAGTGAGTCAGAAAACAGTCGAAGTGAACTGTGTTTGAACAGCAAAGCTTTAAAGTGTCTACAGTGAAAGAGTCAGTTAGTGTATAAATACTGAAAGCAGTGAAATAATAATAATAAATATATAAAACAAACAACTGATGAAACATCCTGACAGCAGCAACTGAGACACATTCAACTCAAATATATCATTAAATACTACTCACCTGTCCATCATCTGTCTGTCTGTCTGACTGACTGACTGTCTGACTGTCTGTCTGTCTGTCTGTCTGTCTGTCTGTCTGTGTCTCAGTAAAAGCTGAACTTTGTTCTGAATGTCAGAAAGATGAAAATGATGAAACTCACAGATCAGCAGACGGATGGAGGAGGAGCAGATCTGTTCTGTTCATCTGTTTCTGTCCACACTGACTGATTCTCTCTGTGAGGAAAAGCTTCCCAAGGGACTGACTCCTCCTCCCTCCTCCTCCCCCCTCCTCCCCCCTCCTCCTCCCCCCTCCTCCCCCCCCTCCTCCTCCCCCCTCCTCCTCCCCCTCCTCCCCCCCCCCCCCCCCCCCTCCCTCCCCCCCCCCTTCCCCCCCCCCCTCCCCTCCCTCCCTCCCCCCCCCCTGCTCCCCCCATCACTGTGGGAGGCTGAGAGTGGCTGTTTCCTTGTATTTCTATCTTTGTGAGGACCATTTTCAGATTTACACACTGACTGTGAGGACTTGTTTAGACAGCAGGGATGTGAACATGAGGGGTTAGAGTGGTCGAGTAGCTAAAACGTGGTCTTTCAAGTGGTCAGGGATGTAAACATGAAGGATTAGAGCAGCAAAACCAGCCCCTTTAAAGCAGAGTGATGCATGAATTTTACAGCTCTGGAAAGTTATCATGGTGGAAATTATTATGTGTCTCCTTTTTCTCCTGTTTCTGAAACTTCTCTCTTCTTTCAAACACTTTGTACACGTTATACATCCTCATGTTCTGCATGAGAAGCTTTGTTTTAGGAAAATACATTTTTCCTCAACAAAATGTGACAAAACAAACTGTTCTGTGTTTCAGGGAACCTCTGCTGGTTCTGTGGTTAAACCCTGGTAATGGTCAGTTTCCCTGTTAGATTACAAGGTTCTGGGTTCACAGCAGTGCCCCTCATAATGCTGCTCTTATGAACAAACTTGTTTTTAATGTTTATCATTCAATGCAACTCCTGTGCTCTTTAATATAGATAGATACATACATACATACCTCCCATGGGGGGGGGGGGGGGGGGGGGTGGTGTGTCTCTACCAGAGTTCTGGGAGTTTGAGGGGTCTGTGCAGTATCTTAGCTGTTCCTAGGACTGGGCTCTTCTGGACAGAGACCTCAGATGTTGTACCTGGAATCTGCTGGAGCCACTCACCCAGTTTGTGGGTCACAGCCCCCAGTGCTCCCATTACCACTGGCACCACTGTTGCCTTCACTCCCCACATCTTTTCTAGCTCCTCTTCTTGGTATTTTTCGATCTTCTCGTGTTCCTTCTTCTTGATGTTGCTGTCGCTTGGGATGGCTACGTCTATCATTACTGCCTTCTTCTGTTGTTTGTCGATCAACACGATGTCCGGTTGGTTAGCCATCACCAGTTTGTCAGTCTGGATCTGGAAGTCCCACAGGATCTTGGCTTGGTCTTTCTCAACCACCTTAGGAGGTGTCTTCCATTGTGACCTTGGGACCTCCAGCCCATACTCAGTGCAGATGTTCCTGTACACTATGCCAGCCACTTGGTTATGGCGTTCCATGTACGCTGTTCCTGCCTTCATCTTACACCCTGCTATTATGTGCTGAACTGTCTCAGGAGCATCTTTGCACAGCCTGCACCTGGGGTCCTGTCTGGTGTGGTAGATCCCCGCCTCTATTGATCTTGTACTGAGTGCCTGTTCTTGTGCTGCCATGATCAGTGCTTCTGTGCTGTCCTTCAGTCCAGCCTTTTCCAGCCACTGGTAGGATTTCTTGATATCAGCCACTTCCTCTATCTGTCGGTGGTACATGCCGTGTTGGGGCTTGTTCCTCCATGATGGTTCCTCCTCCTCCTCTGCATCATCGGGTTTCTGCTGCCTGAGGTTCACTTAGCAGTTCATCTTTGGGGGCCATCTTCCTGATGTTGTCCTGGATGTTGGCTGTTTAGTCCTGGACAGTGGCTCTGATGCTCACCAGTCCTCGGCCTCCCTCGTTCCGCTTAGTGTACAGTCTCAGGGTGCTGGACTTGGGGTCAAACCCTCCCTGCACTTTGAGGGGCTTTCTTGTCTTGATATCAGTGGCCTCTATCTCCTCCTTTGGCCGGCTTATTATACCAGCGGGGTATCTGATGACTGACAGGGCGTACGTGTTGATGGCCCGTATCTTGTTCTTGCCATTCAGCAGACTTTTCAGGACCTGCCTTACTCTGTGTAGGTATTTGGCTGTGGCTGACTTCCTTGCGGCCTCCTCAAGGTTTCCATTTGCTGCAGGATGCCAAGGTATTTGTAGCTGTCCTGAACATCTGCAATGCTGCCTTCTGGTAGTTCAACCCCCTCCGTTCTGATCATCTTCCCTCTCTTCGATACCATCCGACCATTCAATGTCGTTGCTGTAGATCCTGGCGATGTGGATCAGTGAGTCGATGTCTTGCTCATTCCTGGCATACAGCTTGATGTCATCCATGTAGAGGAGGTGACTGATGGTTGTTCCACTTCAGAACCGGTATCCGTAGCCACTCTTTGAGATGATGTGGCTGAGGGGTTCAGGCCTTGGAGGCAGGGTCCTGTTCATTCCTATGAAGGTTACTCAGTTGCACATGAAGCCAAAAAAGATCAAAAAGTTCTGCCTCTATTGGGCCCGTAGAGTAAGTGCACCAGTGACGAGTCGGCTACTTCCAGTTTAGCCCTCCGGCTAACTTGAATGGGGATAAAACAATTCAGTCGTTGTTTTTTCTAGACTTCTGAAATGTGATCAGACTGAACGGAACAAATAATGACAGTGAGGCGAGTCATTGCGACAAATGTATCCACTAATAGACGTGGATACTAATGTATCACTCTTCTTCTCTCCTCATATTTCCTGCACTAATGTATCCACATCTCTTTCACAATGTAAGTCTGAAGGAAAACATCTTTTTGGGCCCAATAATGTCACGTGATGTTGTAATTACACGGTTTGGCCGCTATGTCAAACTGGCTCCAAAGCCCGGCGCTGTTCCTGTATCCAGTTCTGTTCATACATCCACCACCACTTCACAAGGCCAGACCTTCCTCCTCCTGCCCTGCAGGTGTCGCTGTTGAAGCATTTTAATCAGAATTTCAATAATAGATTTTTTCCAAAGAGAGAAAAATATTTTATAAATGATAATGAGATTTGGTAATAGTTTATTTCAACCAAATATTGTTTTTTTATATTTTGATCTCCCTCAGCAGCTCCTCTGCATCTATGGACCAGCCTCCTCTGGAAAACAGACATTATCAGTGTAGAGAGAGCGAGACGGTGGGGCATGTCATGACTTCATGCAGGAAATGTGAGGAGAGAAGAAGAGTGATGACAGGTGTACAGGTGAGGATTAAGGATGTGATTGAAGGTGTGGACACTGTGAAGGGGAGAACTGGATTTATTAGAAGACTCTAATGACATCGGACTGTAGTGACGGATAAAGCCAGTAGGAGGCAGTAATGCAACTTCTAGGATGCCAACAGCCGTTAACCACCAAAGAAGAAGAGGAAGAACAGGACGGAAATAGACTGATGTCACTTCCTGTTTCCTTCAACACATGTGAGTGAGCGTGGAGAGAAAACGGTGAAGAACCTCCACAGGACCCGTATAAGACCCGTTTAAATACGTTTAAACCAATTAAAACCCGTTTAGTTTCGGTACCAAAGTGCATTCCGCCATGTTGGAGCAGTTGGGTCTGATCGGGACCATCCGGGACGAGGAGCAGAGTCCGGAGGAACCCGACACCGAGTCCGACCAGGAGGTGAGTGAGTCCGGCCTCACAGCTGATCTCTGCCCGCTGCAGGGAACCAGAGCTCGGCTGGAAGAAAGACAAAATGTTTTTTAAGTTTAAATATGAAGAAGAAGAGATGAAACAAGATCTGAATGTTTACATTTCACACAGAAGCACATGGAGCCTGTCTCACCTGTCTCACCTGTTTAATTCACTCTTCAAATGAACGTAGTAGAAACATAAAACGTACCTGAAACATTTGTAAGGTTCCTTTTACGTTAACGGGAAGTCATCTGATGTCGTCTGGAGTTTGGGCTTCAGCTTGGAGTGAAAGTTGTTCAGGCTGTTTGTGTTTATTGGGCAGCATTTTCAATATACAATAATAATAATAACAATACTCAATATACACTCCAGATATTACACGTTTTTTTCTTCAAAACATAGAATAAGACATATCTATGCTCATCACAATGGCCGCTTGGTTATGTTTTAAAAGGAGCAAATTTGGAAAGAAATTATATTTATAAAACACTGCAGATTAAAATCTTACAACACTCACAAGTGCATCTTCAGAGTACAAACAATCTGGATGAATGAAACGACTAAAAACCTATTATTGGCTGAACTGCAGGAGCTGGGAAACATTACAAGCAAAAGAAAATAATTTTAAAATAAAACTGCTACCAGTAAAGAGTCATATGTAATGACTTCCTGGATAAAAAGCATCCTGCAGATCACAGAAACATCATATTTCAGCTGAATAATCTGAACAACATCAGCTTGTATTCTTCTGACTCACTGAATCAAACCTCATGTGGGAACATTTGGGAACATTTAGGAACATTTGGGAACATTTGGGAACATTTGGGAACTGTTTTGCTCATGTGTGGCATCATTTTTGTTGGCAGGTGAGATTCGTCCGTCTTCCACCTGCTGCTAATTAGAGATGTTGGTGTTTGTGCTGCAGCTCGTTACTGTCGTCTACACATCACACGGCTGCTTTCAGCGTCTGTGTGAGTCACAAACAAACATGAAATAATCAATAATCACATTGATTGTGTTTCAGGACCAGCCGATCGTCCTGAACAGGAAGAAGAAGTTTGGGAATCAGACTCGCGGGGCGAGAGACTTCAACACGGACTTTGAGTTTGGAGAGCGAGACGGACTGAACCACGACGACGACTGGGTGATGGCCGACGTCATGAAACAGCTCAAGAACAAGGTGAAACCCAGCAGAACCCTGCTTCAAATGCAGTACAATGTTCTACCACCGTGTGCTGGTTCTATGGCGTTCTACCGCTGTGTGCTGGTTCTATGGCGTTCTACAGCTGTGTGCTGGTTCTGTAACGTTCTACCGCTGTGTGCTGGTTCTAGAACGTTCTACCGCTGTGTGCTGGTTCTAGAACGTTCTACCGCTGTGTGCTGGTTCTATGGCGTTCTACCGCTGTGTGCTGGTTCTATGGCGTTCTACAGCTGTGTGCTGGTTCTGTAACGTTCTACAGCTGTGTGCTGGTTCTGTAACGTTCTACCGCTGTGTGCTGGTTCTAGAACGTTCTACCGCTGTGTGCTGGTTCTACGGCGTTCTACAGCTGTGTGCTGGTTCTATGGCGTTCTACCGCTGTGTGCTGGTTCTAGAACGTTCTACAGCTGTGCTGGTTCTATGGCGTTCTACAGCTGTGTGCTGTTTCTGTAACGTTCTACCGCTGTGTGCTGGTTCTAGAACGTTCTACCGCTGTGTGCTGGTTCTGTAACGTTCTACAGCTGTGTGCTGGTTCTGTAACGTTCTACAGCTGTGTGCTGGTTCTGTAACGTTCTACCGCTGTGTGCTGTTTCTGTAACGTTCTACCGCTGTGTGCTGGTTCTAGAACGTTCTACCGCTGTGTGCTGGTTCTACGGCGTTCTACAGCTGTGTGCTGGTTCTACGGCGTTCTACAGCTGTGTGCTGGTTCTAGAACGTTCTACAGCTGTGCTGGTTCTATGGCGTTCTACAGCTGTGTGCTGATTCTGTAACGTTCTACAGCTGTGTGCTGGTTCTGTGGCGTTCTACAGCTGTGTGCTGGTTCTGTAACGTTGTACAGCTGTGTGCTGGTTCTGTAACGTTCTACAGCTGTGTGCTGGTTCTATGGCGTTCTACAGCTGTGTGCTGGTTCTATGGCGTTCTACAGCTGTGTGCTGGTTCTGTAACGTTCTACCGCTGTGTGCTGGTTCTGTAACGTTCTACCGCTGTGTGCTGGTTCTGTAACGTTCTACCGCTGTGTGCTGGTTCTATGGCGTTCTACAGCTGTGTGCTGGTTCTGTAATGTTCTACAGCTGTGTGCTGGTTCTATGGCGTTCTACAGCTGTGTGCTGGTTCTATGGCGTTCTACCGCTGTGTGCTGGTTCTGTAACGTTCTACCGCTGTGTGCTGGTTCTATGGCGTTCTACAGCTGTGTGCTGGTTCTATGGCGTTCTACAGCTGTGTGCTGGTTCTATAACGTTCTACAGCTGTGTGCTGGTTCTATGGCGTTCTACAGTTGTGTGCTGGTTCTATAACGTTCTACAGCTGTGTGCTGGTTCTATGGCGTTCTACAGTTGTGTGCTGGTTCTATAACGTTCTACAGCTGTGTGCTGGTTCTGTAACGTTCTACAGCTGTGTGCTGGTTCTGTAACGTTCTACCGCTGTGTGCTGGTTCTAGAACGTTCTACCGCTGTGTGCTGGTTCTACGGCGTTCTACAGCTGTGTGCTGGTTCTACGGCGTTCTACTGCTGTGTGCTGGTTCTAGAACGTTCTACAGCTGTGCTGGTTCTATGGCGTTCTACAGCTGTGTGCTGATTCTGTAACGTTCTACAGCTGTGTGCTGGTTCTGTGGCGTTCTACAGCTGTGTGCTGGTTCTGTAACGTTCTACAGCTGTGTGCTGGTTCTGTAACGTTGTACAGCTGTGTGCTGGTTCTGTAACGTTCTACAGCTGTGTGCTGGTTCTATGGCGTTCTACAGCTGTGTGCTGGTTCTATGGCGTTCTACAGCTGTGTGCTGGTTCTGTAACGTTCTACCGCTGTGTGCTGGTTCTGTAACGTTCTACCGCTGTGTGCTGGTTCTGTAACGTTCTACCGCTGTGTGCTGGTTCTATGGCGTTCTACAGCTGTGTGCTGGTTCTGTAACGTTCTACAGCTGTGTGCTGGTTCTATGGCGTTCTACCGCTGTGTGCTGGTTCTGTAACGTTCTACCGCTGTGTGCTGGTTCTATGGCGTTCTACAGCTGTGTGCTGGTTCTATGGCGTTCTACAGCTGTGTGCTGGTTCTATAACGTTCTACAGCTGTGTGCTGGTTCTATGGCGTTCTACAGTTGTGTGCTGGTTCTATAACGTTCTACAGCTGTGTGCTGGTTCTATGGCGTTCTACAGTTGTGTGCTGGTTCTATAACGTTCTACAGCTGTGTGCTGGTTCTATGGCGTTCTACAGCTGTGTGCTGGTTCTATGGCGTTCTACAGCTGTGTGCTGGTTCTATGGCGTTCTACAGCTGTGTGCTGGTTCTAGAACGTTCTACAGCTGTGTGCTGGTTCTATGGCATTCTACAGCCGTGTGCTGGCTCTGTAACGTTCTACCGCTGTGTGCTGGTTCTATGGCATTCTACCGCCGTGTGCTGGCTCTGTAACGTTCTACAGCTGTGTGCTGGTTCTATGGCGTTCTACAGCTGTGTGCTGGTTCTGTAACGTTCTACAGCTGTGTGCTGGTTCTATGGCGTTCTACCGCTGTGTGCTGGTTCTTTAACGTTCTACCGCTGTGTGCTGGTTCTATGGCGTTCTACAGCTGTGTGCTGGTTCTATGGCGTTCTACAGCTGTGTGCTGGTTCTATAACGTTCTACAGCTGTGTGCTGGTTCTATGGCGTTCTAAAGTTGTGTGCTGGTTCTATAACGTTCTACAGCTGTGTGCTGGTTCTATGGCGTTCTATAGTTGTGTGCTGGTTCTATAACGTTCTACAGCTGTGTGCTGGTTCTATGGCGTTCTACAGCTGTGTGCTGGCTCTGTAACGTTCTACCGCTGTGTGCTGGTTCTATGGCGTTCTACCGCCGTGTGCTGGCTCTGTAACGTTCTACCGCTGTGTGCTGGTTCTATGGCGTTCTACAGCTGTGTGCTGGTTCTGTAACGTTGTACAGCTGTGTGCTGGTTCTGTAACGTTCTACTGCTGTGTGCTGGTTCTATGGCGTTCTACAGCTGTGTGCTGGCTCTGTAACGTTCTACCGCTGTGTGCTGGTTCTATGGCGTTCTACAGTTGTGTGCTGGTTCTATAACGTTCTACAGCTGTGTGCTGGTTCTATGGCGTTCTACAGTTGTGTGCTGGTTCTATAACGTTCTACAGCTGTGTGCTGGTTCTATGGCGTTCTACAGCTGTGTGCTGGTTCTATGGCGTTCTACAGCTGTGTGCTGGTTCTATGGCGTTCTACAGCTGTGTGCTGGTTCTAGAACGTTCTACAGCTGTGTGCTGGTTCTATGGCATTCTACAGCTGTGTGCTGGCTCTGTAACGTTCTACCGCTGTGTGCTGGTTCTATGGCGTTCTACCGCCGTGTGCTGGCTCTGTAACGTTCTACAGCTGTGTGCTGGTTCTATGGCGTTCTACAGCTGTGTGCTGGTTCTGTAACGTTCTACAGCTGTGTGCTGGTTCTATGGCGTTCTACCGCTGTGTGCTGGTTCTGTAACGTTCTACCGCTGTGTGCTGGTTCTATGGCGTTCTACAGCTGTGTGCTGGTTCTATGGCGTTCTACAGCTGTGTGCTGGTTCTATAACGTTCTACAGCTGTGTGCTGGTTCTATGGCGTTCTACAGTTGTGTGCTGGTTCTATAACGTTCTACAGCTGTGTGCTGGTTCTATGGCGTTCTACAGTTGTGTGCTGGTTCTATAACGTTCTACAGCTGTGTGCTGGTTCTATGGCGTTCTACAGCTGTGTGCTGGCTCTGTAACGTTCTACCGCTGTGTGCTGGTTCTATGGCGTTCTACCGCCGTGTGCTGGCTCTGTAACGTTCTACCGCTGTGTGCTGGTTCTATGGCGTTCTACAGCTGTGTGCTGGTTCTGTAACGTTCTACAGCTGTGTGCTGGTTCTGTAACGTTCTACTGCTGTGTGCTGGTTCTATGGCGTTCTACAGCTGTGTGCTGGCTCTGTAACGTTCTACCGCTGTGTGCTGGTTCTATGGCGTTCTACCGCTGTGTGCTGGTTCTATGGCGTTCTACAGCTGTGTGCTGGTTCTATGGCGTTCTACCACTGTGTGCTGGTTCTGTAACGTTCTGCAGCTGTGTGCTGGTTCTGTAACGTTGTACAGCTGTGTGCTGGTTCTGTAACGTTCTACCGCTGTGTGCTGGTTCTATGGCGTTCTACAGCTGTGTGCTGGTTCTATAACGTTCTACAGCTGTGTGCTGGTTCTATGGCGTTCTACAGCTGTGTGCTGGTTCTATGGCGTTCTACCGCTGTGTGCTGGTTCTATGGCGTTCTACAGCTGTGTGCTGGTTCTATGGCGTTCTACCACTGTGTGCTGGTTCTATGGCGTTCTACCGCTGTGTGCTGGTTCAATGGCGTTCTACCGCTGTGTGCTGGTTCTATGGCGTTCTACCGCTGTGTGCTGGTTCTATGGCGTTCTACCGCTGTGTGCTGGTTCTATGGCGTTCTACCGCTGTATGCTGGTTCTGTAACGTTCTGCAGCTGTGTGCTGGTTCTGTAACGTTCTACAGCTGTGTGCTGGTTCTGTAACGTTCTGCAGCTGTGTGCTGGTTCTTGAACGTTCTACTGATGTGTGCTGGTTCTATGGCGTTCTACCGCTGTATGCTGGTTCTGTAACGTTCTACCACTGTGTGCTGGTTCTATGGTGTTCTACTGCTGTATGCTGGTTCTGTAACGTTCTGCAGCTGTGTGCTGGTTCTGTAACGTTCTACCGCTGTGTGCTGGTTCTATGGCGTTCTACCGCCGTGTGCTGGCTCTGTAACGTTCTACAGCTGTGTGCTGGTTCTATGGCGTTCTACAGCTGTGTGCTGGTTCTGTAACGTTCTACAGCTGTGTGCTGGTTCTATGGCGTTCTACCGCTGTGTGCTGGTTCTGTAACGTTCTACCGCTGTGTGCTGGTTCTATGGCGTTCTACAGCTGTGTGCTGGTTCTATGGCGTTCTACAGCTGTGTGCTGGTTCTATAACGTTCTACAGCTGTGTGCTGGTTCTATGGCGTTCTAAAGTTGTGTGCTGGTTCTATAACGTTCTACAGCTGTGTGCTGGTTCTATGGCGTTCTACAGTTGTGTGCTGGTTCTATAACGTTCTACAGCTGTGTGCTGGTTCTATGGCGTTCTACAGCTGTGTGCTGGCTCTGTAACGTTCTACCGCTGTGTGCTGGTTCTATGGCGTTCTACCGCCGTGTGCTGGCTCTGTAACGTTCTACCGCTGTGTGCTGGTTCTATGGCGTTCTACAGCTGTGTGCTGGTTCTGTAACGTTCTACAGCTGTGTGCTGGTTCTATGGCGTTCTACCGCTGTGTGCTGGTTCTGTAACGTTCTACCGCTGTGTGCTGGCTCTGTAACGTTCTACCGCTGTGTGCTGGTTCTATGGCGTTCTACAGTTGTGTGCTGGTTCTATAACGTTCTACAGCTGTGTGCTGGTTCTATGGCGTTCTACAGTTGTGTGCTGGTTCTATAACGTTCTACAGCTGTGTGCTGGTTCTATGGCGTTCTACAGCTGTGTGCTGGTTCTATGGCGTTCTACAGCTGTGTGCTGGTTCTATGGCGTTCTACAGCTGTGTGCTGGTTCTAGAACGTTCTACAGCTGTGTGCTGGTTCTATGGCATTCTACAGCTGTGTGCTGGCTCTGTAACGTTCTACCGCTGTGTGCTGGTTCTATGGCGTTCTACCGCCGTGTGCTGGCTCTGTAACGTTCTACAGCTGTGTGCTGGTTCTATGGCGTTCTACAGCTGTGTGCTGGTTCTGTAACGTTCTACAGCTGTGTGCTGGTTCTATGGCGTTCTACCGCTGTGTGCTGGTTCTGTAACGTTCTACCGCTGTGTGCTGGTTCTATGGCGTTCTACAGCTGTGTGCTGGTTCTATGGCGTTCTACAGCTGTGTGCTGGTTCTATAACGTTCTACAGCTGTGTGCTGGTTCTATGGCGTTCTACAGTTGTGTGCTGGTTCTATAACGTTCTACAGCTGTGTGCTGGTTCTATGGCGTTCTACAGTTGTGTGCTGGTTCTATAACGTTCTACAGCTGTGTGCTGGTTCTATGGCGTTCTACAGCTGTGTGCTGGCTCTGTAACGTTCTACCGCTGTGTGCTGGTTCTATGGCGTTCTACCGCCGTGTGCTGGCTCTGTAACGTTCTACCGCTGTGTGCTGGTTCTATGGCGTTCTACAGCTGTGTGCTGGTTCTGTAACGTTGTACAGCTGTGTGCTGGTTCTGTAACGTTCTACTGCTGTGTGCTGGTTCTATGGCGTTCTACAGCTGTGTGCTGGCTCTGTAACGTTCTACCGCTGTGTGCTGGTTCTATGGCGTTCTACCGCTGTGTGCTGGTTCTATGGCGTTCTACAGCTGTGTGCTGGTTCTATGGTGTTCTACCACTGTGTGCTGGTTCTGTAACGTTCTGCAGCTGTGTGCTGGTTCTGTAACGTTGTACAGCTGTGTGCTGGTTCTGTAACGTTCTACCGCTGTGTGCTGGTTCTATGGCGTTCTACAGCTGTGTGCTGGTTCTATAACGTTCTACAGCTGTGTGCTGGTTCTATGGCGTTCTACAGCTGTGTGCTGGTTCTATGGCGTTCTACCGCTGTGTGCTGGTTCTATGGCGTTCTACAGCTGTGTGCTGGTTCTATGGCGTTCTACCACTGTGTGCTGGTTCTATGGCGTTCTACCGCTGTGTGCTGGTTCAATGGCGTTCTACCGCTGTGTGCTGGTTCAATGGCGTTCTACCGCTGTGTGCTGGTTCTATGGCGTTCTACCGCTGTGTGCTGGTTCTATGGCGTTCTACCGCTGTGTGCTGGTTCTATGGCGTTCTACCGCTGTATGCTGGTTCTGTAACGTTCTGCAGCTGTGTGCTGGTTCTGTAACGTTCTACAGCTGTGTGCTGGTTCTGTAACGTTCTGCAGCTGTGTGCTGGTTCCATGGCGTTCTACAGCTGTGTGCTGGTTCTGTAACGTTCTACAGCTGTGTGCTGGTTCTGTAACGTTCTACCGCTGTGTGCTGGTTCTGTAACGTTCTGCAGCTGTGTGCTGGTTCTGTAACGTTCTGCAGCTGTGTGCTGGTTCTTGAACGTTCTACTGATGTGTGCTGGTTCTATGGCGTTCTACCGCTGTATGCTGGTTCTGTAACGTTCTACCACTGTGTGCTGGTTCTATGGTGTTCTACTGCTGTATGCTGGTTCTGTAACGTTCTGCAGCTGTGTGCTGGTTCTGTAACGTTCTACCGCTGTGTGCTGGTTCTATGGCGTTCTACAGCTGTGTGCTGGTTCTGTAACGTTCTACAGCTGTGTGCTGGTTCTGTAACGTTCTGCAGCTGTGTGCTGGTTCTGTAACGTTCTGCAGCTGTGTGCTGGTTCTGTAACGTTCTACAGCTGTGTGCTGGTTCTGTAACGTTCTACCGCTGTGTGCTGGTTCTGTAACGTTCTGCAGCTGTGTGCTGGTTCTTGAACGTTCTACTGATGTGTATTAACTGTGTTCTGTGTTTTTAGAGAACTCGGACGACTCTCGACCAGAAAATCGACAGAATCAGGAAGAAGAGGAAAGCTGAGGTTTGTCTGCTGTTAAATCTTTGTGCTTCTCTCAGTATTTACCTCGTTATAATAATTATACATTTTATATATAAATTGTTGATATTATGTAATATATATTTAAATTTAAATTTTTTTGCTCCAGTCCGTTTATCCCGATGTCCGTCTGTTCCCTCAAATGACCTTTTGTCCAGTTCTACTCCGTATGTGTCGGATCTAGTCAGTTTCATTTATAAAGAAGTTATCTCAGGTCTCTTTCCACATAGAGCATCTGGACTGAACTCTTTAATCTACAGAGACCCAACGTTCCTCCACCAGCAGCAGGAAAAACTCCCCTTTAACGGGAGGAAACCTCCAGCAGAACCGGACTCTAGGTGGCGCCGTCTGCCTCGACCGGTTGGGTTGAGAGAGAAAGAAGGAGGGAGACACAGAGAAGCAGAATAACAACAATAACAACAATAATAATATTAGAAAAGCAGAACTTCCTGAAGAGAAAATGTGTGATTGCTGTCAGCTGATCAGCTGATTAGTTTGGTTTTGCATTGATGTGTTTTGCAGTAGTTTAGTATTTTATGCATTTGAAGTGTAGTATAACATTTGGGTGAGTTACATTTGCATTTGAATGCAGCTATTTATCTGTTTCTAGAAAGATGTGGTCCATCTCAGTTCATCTGCATGTTGAGCTAAATAGTTGTTGCTTCTGTAAACGATGCCTGTTATTATCACACAGGAACTGGAAACAGCTCATTGGCTTAACAAACGTTATATATCAAACTATGAATGTTATAATCATGAGTTCATAAAGGGCTGATAAGCATTTTTCCACTGCATTGTATGTATGAGCTTCATGACGGTCAGTGAAGCCCACACATACACTGGGAATGGACTGGGATCCATTAACTTCAATGTATTTTATAACTCATAAACTTCACATGTGAACATTATGAAGATGTTTGATCAGCATGTCATACTGAGCATTAAGAAATGTGAATGGAGTCTCTACTGTATACAGTTGCTGACTTATAAATACAATGGAAGTCTGTATTTTTATTTGAACGTTAATAAATCAAAAAGTATAAATATTATCAATAATAAAAGTCTAATCTATAAAGAGTTCTGCACGTTTCGACATGGAAAGGAGGAGAAGGTGACAAATGTTTGAAAAAACATGTTTTTCTGCAATAAGTCATTTCATACGCAAATTTATGAAATGTACAGAATAAAAAATGAGTTTGCGATACAGTTCAGCAATCACACTGTAATAATAGAAATATGACTAATAATAAAAAACAGTATCAGCAGCACAACAGGCGTCCTGCAACCACGATCCAGAGAAACCTGCAAGATGAGAAAGCACAAAACTCTGGAGAAGAAGCCGAGTTACTAACATGCATTAATGCATTTATGCCCCGAACTATAAGCCGACTCTTAAACATAGAGAGGGTGTCTGCACCCCGGACCCAATCTGGAAGATGGTTCCACAGGAGAGGAGCCTGATAGCTGAAGGCTCTGCCTCCCGTTCTACTTTTAAAGACTGTAGGAACCACCAGTAAGCTGCATACTAGGTAGGAACCACCAGTAAGCTGCATACTGGGAGCACAGTGTTCTAGTGGGATAATACGGTATTATGAGCTCTTTAAATATGATGGTGTCTGACCATTAAGGGCTTTGTAAGTTAGGAGGATTTTACATTCTAGTCTGGATTTTACTGGAAACCAATGCAGCGAAGCTAAACTGGGAGAAATGTGGTCTCTTTAGGGGACCCAGCGAGGTTTCAGGAAGACAAAGTAAATGAATATGATGATCTGAGATTATATTATATATTAATAATACTTTAGATGACAGAGGTCTAATGTTTGAGAGTTTAATTCTCCTGTTGTGTCGTACTGTTGCAGTGACGTTCTTCTGTGTCGGGTTCTAATGTTCTGATCTGCAGGAGAAATCAGCTCAGAGCGACGCAGCAGCTTCTGCAGGAAAGACGGAGGAGGAGGATGAAGATGAAGAGGAGGATGTGGATCAGGCTGCAGGAGACCCCGAAGCAAGTGATGATGACGAGGAGGAGGGTGAAGATGAGGATGAGTTTGACTCAGGTGATGAGGAGATTCTGACCAAATCAGGTGAGTGCAGAAGAAGCTTTACAGTGGAAACCGCTTGTAGTGATCAATCACTTCTATGGATCAAACAGCTCGGGACAGAATCACTTCTATACAAATAAATATACAATATATATATTATATTTATAGTATATATTATATATAATAATTCACTTCTAGTAATCAACAGTCCGCTTACAGTGTTCATTTTGGGTTTTTTCATACATGAAAACATGGAAATTTAATTCTATTTTCTTTTTACCGTCGTCTCGTAGTTCACATATGATGTGTATTTAGCGGCTGCGGCACCGTTATGACGCGTCGCAGCTCCTCTGCAGCGTTGTTGTTGTTTATTTGTCACTAGAAACGATCAGAAGATTTCCTTTTTTATTATAAATTTAACTTTTTTAAATGAGGCGGGAAGACGACATCAAAGTCTAACTTTACGTTGTAACGTTATCAAACGAAGAGAAATGTCTTCTCCTCTTCCTCGTCATGTTTCTGTCTCACGGCAGCGTCACAGGTTGCGTTTCTACAAAAGTTGATTCTGGTTCAATGTTCTCGCTGAGCCGCCGCCGCCGCCGCAGTACGTCACAAAGCTGCTCGTTTCATTACTTTATATTCAGGTAATAAATGTATAAATGTCAGTTAGATGTTAATCTGTATGAAAAAAATCGATTATAATCATCATCTGCTTCTAGTGATCAATTGGACCCGGATGATCAATATAAACGGTTTCTGCTGTGTTTTGAATTCTAGCAGGAAGCAGCTGGTGAACGTTTTCATTGATCAATAATTATTATCAATAAATAATAATAAACTGACTGTTTGCTGTCAGACACCCTGAGAGAGAAAGAGTGCCGAGGGAGGAAGAGGAAGACCGAAGAGGAGGTGAGGAAGAGGAGCTGAGGTCACCTGTTAATGGACAGTCAGAACCTGGTTACCATGGTAACTGTTTGTGTGTGTGTGTGTGTGTGTGTGTGTGTGTGTGTTCAGGCTCCGGAGTCGTTCTATGAAGACGCGTCTCAGTACGACGACACGCTGACCTTCGATGACATGAACCTGAGCCGACCCATCCTGAAGGTAAACCGCCGGGTCTGCTGCTGCTGCTGATAGGGAACCACAGAGGACACGTCAGCCAGGTTCACGAGGTCCTCAGAGGTCCTCAAAGGTCTCAGTGTTCCTCAGGAGGTCCTGAGAAGGTTCCTCAGGAGGTCCTCAAAGGTCTCAGTGTTCCTCAGGAGGTCCTGAGAAGGTTCCTCAGGAGGTCCTCAAAGGTCTCAGTGTTCCTCAGGAGGTCCCTCAGGAGTTCCTCAAAGGTCTCAGTGTTCCTCAGGAGGTCCTGAGAAGGTTCCTCAGGAGGTCCTGAGGAGGTTCCTCAGGAGTTCCTCAAAAGTCTCAGTGTTCCTCAGGAGGTCCTGAGAAGGTTCCTCAGGAGGTCCTATCATGGTTCCTCAAAGTTCCTCAGGAGTTCCTTAGAGGTCCTTAAGAAATCCCCAAGAGGTCCTTAGGAGGTCCATAGGAGTAGCACAGGTCCAGTAACAACTCCCAGTCCTGAACTATGTAGCCCCCCAGCAGAACTATGTAGTGCCCCCCAGAGTACTGCCCCACCTCCCTCCCCCAGAGAGGTTTTCATGTCCTGGCAGGTTTTGGGCCCCCAACAGTCCGACCGGGCCCCACGGATGTAGACTGGTCCACCTTGCTGCAGGACCTGGTCCTTGTTCTGTGGGGGTTTCTTACATGTTGTGTTCCTGCAGGCCGTCACCGCTCTGGGCTTCAAGCAGCCGACCCCCATTCAGAAGGCCTGCGTTCCTGTCGGGCTGCTGGGCAGAGACCTCTGCGCCTGCGCTGCTACTGGGACAGGTGAGCCATACTGGGACCAGTGTATCATACTGGGACTAGTGTATCATACTGGGACCAGTGTGTCATACTGGGACCAGTGTATCATAGTGGGACCAGTGTGTCATAATGGGACCAGTGTATCATAGTGGGACCAGTGTGTCATAATGGGACCAGTGTATCATACTGGGACCAGTGTGTCATACTGGGACCAGTGTATCATAGTGGGACCAGTGTGTCATACTGGGACCAGTGTGTCATACTGGGACCAGTGTATCATAGTGGGACCAGTGTATCATACTGGGACCAGTGTATCATACTGGGACCAGTGTATTATACTGGGACCAGGTAAGTAATTGAAATGGTTCCTCTCTCTTCAGGAAAGACTGCAGCCTTCGTGTTGCCCGTGTTGGAGCGTTTGGTTTATAAGCCCAGGACGTCCCAGGTGACCCGGGTCTTGGTTCTGGTTCCAACGAGGGAGTTGGGGATCCAGGTTCATTCCGTGGCCCGTCAGCTGGCACAGTTCACCTCCATCACCACCTGCCTGGCTGTTGGTACGACTGTTTACTGACTGTTTACTGACTGTTTACTGACTGTTTACCACATGTTTATTAACAATAATGATCATAATAATTATAATAACTTTATTTATTTTTATGTGGTACCTTTCATTAATGCTGGATATCGTTTAAAAAAATGACAATCCAGTACCAGTACCAGTACCCTGGTACTGGTAGTGATACCGATACCAGTACAGCACTTCATTCGATATCATCTTGTGAACGGAAGCGTTCAGTTGTAGCTGCTGCGGCAGTGAGCCAATCACACATCGCATTAAATCATCACCTGCAGTGATTGAACTCTACGAGATCCGGGTACAAAAAGGATCGAATGCAGGTGTCGTTTGACTCGAGGAGTTCTGATGCTTCTTGGTTCTGGGTTATTTCAGTCGGTACCTTAAAGGTCTCGAGTAGCGATACGCAGCTCAAAGTGCTTTACAACAACAGAATTTACATGCACCGCGACACAGAATGAACATAAAAACACACTTTTAAAAAAAACCCATTAATATAACATTAGATGGAAAGTAAAACCCTCGACAACTTGATAATAAAAATAAGATAAACTGAAAAGCTCGATACAGGGAACGTTTACTTCAGTGGAGGAAATTTCAGACTTAATGAGCGAAAACTCAAAGTATCTGCTAACAACCTATAGATCAGTGCCGACATCTCTGAAGCCATCAGCATCACAACCTCCTTCTCCCAACAGACACACACTCACCACCGGTCTGATTAACTGAAATAAGCCTGTTTCAACTGGTCCCAGAACATCTTCCACAAGTTTAATATCACTGTGGGTCTGATCTGTGTCGGGCGCAACCCACAGCTGCACTGGAAGAAAACACCCTTAGTGGTGCTGCGAGGGTTAAAAACACGCCACAGTCTTTTCAAACTGAGCAACCACTGACTGACTGTTTACTGCTTATTGTCTCTGTTAGTAACAATATAAGAGCCCAGCAGCAACCTGGACTCTGTCTCTGGTCTCTAGACTGTAGACTCAGTCTGGTTCTCAGGTAACCTGTGCTGGTCTGTCTGCAGGCGGTTTGGACCTGAAGTCTCAGGAGGCGGCGTTGAGGGCGGGGCCAGACGTCCTGATCGCCACTCCTGGGCGGCTCATTGATCACCTTCACAACACGCCGAGCTTCGAGTTGACACACATCGAAATCCTGATCCTGGACGAGGCCGACAGGTAACTGCTGCATCTGCTACATCTGTTTCACCTGCTGCATCTGTTTCACCTGCTGCATCTGTTTCACCTGCTGCATCTGTTGCACCTGTTGCACCTGCTGCATCTGTTGCATCTACTGCATCTGTTGTACCTGTTGCACCTGCTGCATCTGTTTCACCTGCTGCATCTGTTGCACCTGTTGCACCTGCTGCATCTGTTGCATCTACTGCATCTGTTGTACCTGTTGCACCTGCTGCATCTGTTGCACCTGTTGCACCTGCTGCATCTGTTGCATCTACTGCATCTGTTGTACCTGTTGTACCTGCTGCATCTGTTGCACCTGCTGCATCTGTTGCACCTGTTGCACCTGCTGCATCTGTTGCATCTACTGCATCTGTTGTACCTGTTGCACCTGCTGCATCTGTTGCACCTGCTGCATCTGTTGCATCTACTGCATCTGTTGTACCTGTTGCACTTGCTGCATCTGTTGCACCTGCTGCATCTGTTGCATCTGTTGCACCTGCTGCATCTATTGTACCTGCTGCATCTGTTGTACCTGTTGCATCTGCTGCATCTGCTGTATCTGTTGCACCTGCTGCATCTGTTGCATCAGCTGCATCTGTTGCACCTGAGGCTCCACAGGAAAACCTGAGAATACAAACACAGACTCACTGTTTGATTTATTCTGTTTCTCAGGATGTTGGACGAGTATTTTGAGGAACAGATGAAGGAGATCATCAGGTTGTGTTCTTACAACAGACAGACCATGCTGTTCTCCGCCACCATGACAGAGGAGGTACACACACACACACACACACTCTCACACACACACACACACACAGAGGTGATTCACTGTGTCATGTGACTTCTGTCTCCAGGTGAAGGACCTGGCAGCGGTCTCGCTGAAGCAGCCAATCAGGATCTTTGTTAACAGCAACACTGACGTGGCTCCGTACCTGCGACAGGAATTCGTCCGAATCCGACCGAACAGAGAGGGAGACCGTGAGGCCGTGGTGGCTGGTAGGTCTTCATCATACTGCAGTACTACTACAGATACTGCAGTACTACTATAGAGACTGTAGTACTATTACAGATACTGCAGTACTACTATAGAGACTGTAGTACTACTATAGAGACTGTAGTACTGCTATAGATGCCCTATAACACAGATTCCATCGGGCTCTACATTAAGCCAGTGCTAAAAGCTGACAGGAGATTTGAAAATATGACTATAAAATGTGTTCTAAATAAATCATCTATTCAATAGACATTTTAAAAAATCAACAACGAGAGCAAATTCTCACAAAGAATCTGACAGTTTGCAGTCTTGGAAAGCTGTTTTCAGCAGGGAACTCTCGCACTACTCTGATCTTTAAACTTGGTTTATATAGAATAAAGTAGAGTAGAATGCCTTCATTTTCATTGCACATAGCTGTAAAACTAAATTTGCTGTGCAGCTCCTGAAAACGGTTCACACATTCATCCACACTTACACACCTTATCCATGCAGGCAAGAGACAACAAAGCAGATAAAAAACTGATCGTAAAGCCTTGAAAGAATTAACCAAAGAGACTTTTTAAAAACAAAGTTTACCAACCTGGAGGCACATAGGAGAAATGATTTAGTTTTTGTGGGTCTGGGAGAAGGACTGGAGGCAGGAAACCCATACTGAGATATAATCCTGGACCTTGACCAGGTACACCACAGTCTGCGTCCTCGCCCGGCACCAACAGAGCCACCGTGCCTGGATCTTGTACGTATGCTGAGGTGGTGACAGACGAAAGATCCTCTGGGTCATTGTGAAGGAAGGAAAACCATTCTGGGTGTGTCAGGATTTACCAGCAGAGATTAAAAGAAAGTGTGCAAAGAATATAACGATATCAGAGGGAAACTTTGTAGAACGGACCTTCACTGTGGTCTGCTGTACGCCACTCAGCACTGAAGAGGTGAAATATACCTACAGCAATGTATCTGAAGCAGCTGAGAACTTGGAGAGAAGACTACTCGAGGTTTTTCATTAATATGAATAAGATGACTAGAGGCATATATGCATCAGCGCTAATGTGAGCTCCCCTCTTCCCTTTTTATTCTATTAACCCAATAATTATTATTATTATGATTATTATGATTTTCTTGTTATAATAAACAAAACAAAGATATTTTTCTATAACTTCTATTTTTTGTAAAGTAGTGCTGGTGCATGCAAGCAGGATTTCAGGATTTCTTATCCCGCAAGTAGCAGCAATGCTAATAACTGTGGAGACACCAAGTCTCGTGGCATATTTTATACAGTCTATATACCTACATGTAATGTTCTGTTCTCCTTGTCTGTCCCTTGATGTTGGTACAGAGTTTACAAAGAGGAAACTGTAAAGTTCAGTAATAAAATTAATGGGACCAAATAATAATCTGATTAGCCGGAATGTATGAAGGATCTCAAATTAAACAAAAAGATGCAAAATTGTTACACATTTGAAATCCCCATCGTGTGAATCGGCAACGCTCCAGAGACCCATCTACATGAAATAGAATCAGTTAAATTGAGACAAAGATGAGTGGGTCAAGTTTTTTACAGCATCAGATAGTGGAGCTTCTAGAGGGGTCAGTATTTAGACCATCAAAACAAATGGTTGAAAAAGACGGTGGATCATTTTATCAGGTTTCCTACAAAATGAAAAATGTACTTTTTATTAAAACTGAACCCGGTGCTGGAAACATTTGCCATCCCATTCTGATCAGTGGAGACCTGAACCTGGTTAGCGATGCCTCCGTTGGTAGATCTGGACACCCCCTCACATCAGATGGAGCACTGTCAAATGCTCTTAATGAAATACCAAATTCCCTTGTATTATCTGATATATGGCGTGTTATTAATCCTGACACACGTGAACGCTCATAAATGTTCATTGTTATGCAGATGATACCCAATTATATTTATCAATGAAGCCTCATGAAACCAATCAGTTAAACAAACTCCAAGCATGCCTTAACGACATAAAGACCTGGATGACCTGCAATTTACTGCTACTAAACTCAGATAAAACTGAAGTTATTGTGTTTGGCCCTAAACACCTTAGAAACACATTATCTAATGATATAGCTACTCTGGATGGCATTACCCTGGCCTCCAGCACCACCGTAAGGAATCTGGGAGTTATCTTTGATCAGGATATGTCCTTTAACTCCCACATAAATCAAATCTCAAGGACTGCCTTTTTTCACTTACGTAATATCACAAAAATCACATCCTGTCCCTAAAAGATGCAGAAAAACTAGTTCACGCATTTGTTACTTCTAGGCTGGATCAAATCAAATCAAATTTATTTATAAAGCACATTTAAAAACAACAACAAGTTGACCAAAGTGCTGTACGATAAAATAACAAAAGTAAATGAAAACAAGGTAACAGCAAAAAATGAGTAGAGATGACATAACAATACTATCTCATACTCATACATAAATAAATAAGTAAGTAATAGTAAAACAGCTTTAAGGACACTCAGTGGCCTGCAAAAATATGTGAGTCTTAAGGTTAGCCTTAAAAGTGTCAACAGAAAGGGAACACTTAATTGCAAAAGGTACACTGTTCCAAAGTTTTGGGGCAGATGCAGCATGTGCACAGTCACCCTGTTGTGGCAGAAAGAGGTGGATGAAAGAGGAATCAGCTGGTCGAAGCACAGGTGTCAGATGGGGAATCTCTTTATTCACAGCAGCCCTACTAACAACGTAGTCAGAGATATCTTCCAACATTACAGAACGTGACATGCCTTTTTATACTGAAGACAGGCTGTGAGTGTGTGTTTGTGTTGCCTGGCAAGTCTCATCCTGTTTACCAGACTTTTTGGCTTTCCTAAATTCTAAAGAAGAATGGGACATTTCTCAATTTCACTTATCTTGGACTTAAACCAAATGTGAGTGGGCATCCCTGCACTGTGTGTGTGTGTGTGTGTGTGTGTGTGTGTGTGTGTGTGTGTGTGTGTGTGTGTGTGTGTGTGTGTGTGTGTGTGTGTGTGTGTGTGTGTGTGTGTGTGTGTGTGTGTGTGTGTGGTACTCCGCCCCATTCCCAATATCTCCAGATGTTTCCTGTTTTGGTTTGGTGGACTGACATGTTTGGCATCGGTACAGGTCACAGTGACCTGGCACTCACTCCAGGTCACACTTACCTGGCTCTCATCCCCCTACAAGCCTTACCCCTCAGCCATGTCTTATCAGCATCCAGCAATACTGCTGCTTAAGAAAGACTTCAATAGAATAGAGTGGAAATACTTGTTTTATGTGGGCCTACTTCCCAAATATGCATTTGGACTGGTTTTTATGAAACGGGTAAAGGAACTTTACCATGAACCAGTTGCAACAGTTAAAACAAATGGTATATGGTCGCACCCATTCCATCTTTATTGGTCTACACGCCAAGGTTGCCCAAAATCACCACTTATTTTTTATCTTTCCTTCTCACACTAGCTTGTGCCATACAGGCTCAAAAGGATATAGCTGGTATTAGTATTGGTGACTATGAATTCATAGCCAGCCTTTTTGCGGATGACATTATTATTAGTGAATCTAAATCATTCCATCCAAGGCAGCTGTGGCTAAGGAGAGAGAGCGGGTCGTCCACTAATCAGAAGATTGGTGGTTTGATCCCCAGCTTCCTCCAGTCTGCATGTCGAAGTGTCCTTGGGCAAGTTGTTCCTGAAGGCTGTACCATTGGTGTGTATGAATGAGTAGGAACTCCTCCTGATGAGCAGGTTGGCACCTTGCATGGCAGCCTCTGCCATCAGTGTATGAATGTGTGTGTGAATGGGTGAATGCTGTCATGTAGTGTAAGCGCTTTGAGTGGTTGGAAGACTAGGAATTCGCTATATAAATGCAGTCCATTTACAAGTACTAAAGCTTATTGATACATCTGGGCAGTTTTCTGGTTATAGAGTAATTTAAGCTAAGAGTGAGGCTATTCCACTTAAAGGCACCATGAAACAGAAGTTAGAACATCTGTAGCTTCTGTACTGTGACATATTTCCCAGGATAGCGGAATAATTCAGCGGTGTACAGTTACAAGAGGGATTTAAATCAAAATCTTCGCATTTGATTGGACCACTAAAAGTGGGCGGGGCTTAGAGTTTAGCACAATATGGAGCTACAGAGGACTGTTGGCTATGCACACACCTCCCTCACCTGTTGTTAGTTCAGGAGGACGAGGGAGAGATGAATGAAGTTTTTGCCCACTGATATCCAATGACACATTCAGTCTGTCACCATAGTGCTCTGATAGCTACTACGACCCACCAATGGTGAATTGTGGTTTTATATGACAGTGTGGCTGCTACTTGCCCAAAGTCACATCATCATCAAGCAATTTAAATCATTTTACAGGAAGAGAAAAGACATTAAAATACTCTTTTACTGTTTTTTGACATATTTGGCATATAATAAGAGATAAATGAACAACACAGGGACACAGGATTAAACTGGGAAAATGTATTTTTCATCTCATGGGGCCTTTAATCATCCCACTTTTCCATCACAATTGGGCAAAGGTTAGGGTTAATCCTAACCTTTGCCCTAACCCTTTAAGTGGAACCCAAAAGTAATACTCAGGAATTAAAACTCAATCCCCCGTTAAATGTACCAGATCCTCTTAAGACTATAAGGGAAGACATCAAAAGATGGACGGTCTTGCCTTTATCCTTTTGGGGCAGATCTGAAGTTATAGAAATGAATATGTTACCAAGACTGGCTTTCCTTATGTCAACTATACCGCTTAAGTTTGCCTCCAGCTAGTTTAAGGAAATAAATAAATTATTCTCTGGTTTCCTGTGGAGTGACAAAAAACCTAGGATCAGCTATAAAAAACTAATAAACCTGTGAAATAGAGAAGGAATAGGGCTACTCAATATTCACCAGTAGCACATAGCATATAATTCAGGATACTCCCTGCACTGGGCTCATAATGGTGTGACAGAGATTGTCAGTTGGAGCACATTTTAGAAGATTATAATGAAGATTTATGTCTACCAGTTAATGGTACAACCTGAAAGTCATTCCCAGAATGGACAATCCACTGTTACATTCTCATGTGAAATAGTGAAAATACTACAGAAATGTTTGGCTTTTAATGGAATATCTCTACCATTATGTCCATTGTGGAACAATTCTATGTTCACTGTGGGTAGTAAAACCCTTGAAAATGGTGCATGGCAGCAGCATGATGTAAAACAGGTGGGGCAAGTGATCCAAAATGGAAATATGTTCCCTTTCAATAAGTTGAAAACAGTTATGGCTCAAAGATTCAGAATTTTTATTTTACCTGCAAATAAAATTTATTTTAAAGTCATTGCTTTCTAAGGGTATAGACATAAGAAACAAGAGAGACTTGGAAGACAAACTAATGGGAGCTGCTGGTAGGAGAGGTACAGTCTCAGCAATGTACAGCGCTGCTTGTAAGTTTGTGAACCCTTTAGAATTTGCTCTATTTCTGCATAAATATGACCTAAAACATGATCAGATTTCCATTCAAGTCCTAAGACTAGATGAAGAGACATCAGTTAAACAAATGAGACAAAAACCTTACACTTGTTCATTTATTTATTGAGGAAAATGATCCAATGTTACATATGTGTGCGAGGCAAAAGTACGTGAGCCTCTAGAATTATCAATATATTTGAAGGGGAAATTAGAGTCGGGTCTTTCAATCAATGGGATGACAATCCAGTGTGAGTCTGGGAGGCCCTGCCTTTTTTACAGAAGAGATATCTGGGTCTTTAATATCAAAGTCTGAGCTTCACAACACAGGTTTGTGGAAGTGTGTCATGGCTCAAACAAAGGAGATTTCTGACGACCTTAGAAGAAGAGTTGTTGATGCTCATCAGGCTGGAAAAGGTTACAAAACCATTTCCAAAGAGTTTGGACTCCACCAGTCGACTGTCGGGCAGATCATGTACAAATTGAAGACATCTAACAGCACTGTTACCCTCCAGGAGTGGTCGAACAACAAAAATCACACCAAGAGCAGGTGTGTAATAGTCCAGGAGGCCACAACAGACCCCAGGGTCTAGGAAACTAAAGGTCTCTCTTGCAGTGACTACAGTTGATGTTCATGAGTCCATCAGATAATGGTTTGGAATGGCCAAGCCAAAGTCCTGACTTTAATCCTGCAGAAATGCTGTGGAAGGACCTGAAGCATGTAGTTCATGCAAAGAAGTCCACCAGCATCCCTGAGCTGAGATTGTTCGGTGAGGATGAACGGGCTAAAATCCTTCCAAGCTGATGAGCAGAACTGATAAACAGTTACTGGAAACGTTTGGTTGAAGTTATTGCTGCAAAAGGGGGTCACACCAGTTACTGAAAGCAAGGCTTCACATACTTTTGCCTCCACAAATATTTAAGATTGAATAATTTTTCTCAGTTAATAAATGAAAAAGTTTATTTTTTTGTCTCATTTGTTAAATTGGGTTCACTTTGTCTAGTTTCAGGACTGTAAATATCTGATCGTTGAGGTCATATTTATGCAGAAATACAGAAAATTCTCAAGAGTTCACAAACTTTCAAGCAGCTCTGTGTAGGTTATTGTGTTCTGCGTCTGACAACAACCTCCAAACTAAACTACAACACAATGGGATGCAGCCCTTAAAATAGTACTAAAATATCAAATTGAGTCAGATACATAATTTTGCAAATAAAGATAATACACCGGGCCTACATTACATCCTGCACATTGAGGAAAATTGATCATACATTATCCAACATGTGTTTGCATTTTTGTCTTTTTTGCACTCTTGTGGTCACTGCCCCTTTTTGTTAATAAAAATAATTAATTTAAAAAAAGTTTTTTGTACTTCCTGTTCCTCTGCTCTGGTCGCCGCAGCTCCACCGTCACACACACACTCTTTCGACCACACACTCGCTATGCACTGAGCTATTCCTTTAAGGAGCTACGCTACTTGTATAACACATTTTAGTGTATCAAACATCTTAAAAACCTTTTTCTTTTTTAAATTCCCTACGCGTAGGCCTGGCAGGGGTTCAACGTAGGCTCAGCGGACTGCCGGACTGGCAGTGCACTGACTGAAACCCCGGTACTACTACAGATGCTAGTGTACTAATACTGCCTGTTGTGTGTTTTGTTAGCTCTGCTGACTCGGACGTTCCAGGATCACGTGATGTGTTTCACTCAGACGAGGAAACAAGCTCACAGACTGCACATCCTGCTGGGCCTGATGGGCCTGAAGGTCGGAGAACTGCACGGAGAACTGAGCCAAAACCAGAGACTGGAGAACCTCAGGTACACACACAGAGAACCATAGACTGGAGAACCTCAGGTGTACACACAGAGAACCAGAGACTGGAGAACCTCAGGTATACACACAGAGAACCAGAGACTGGAGAACCTCAGGTATACACACAGAGAACCAGAGACTGGAGAACCTCAGGTATACACACAGAGAACCAGAGACTGGAGAACCTCAGGTACACACACAGAGAACCAGAGACTGGAGAACCTCAGGTATACACACAGAGAACCAGAGACTGGAGAACCTCAGGTGTACACACAGAGAACCAGAGACTGGAGAACCTCAGGTATACACACAGAGAACCAGAGACTGGAGAACCTCAGGTATACACACAGTGAACCAGAGACTGGAGAACCTCAGGTATACACACAGAGAACCAGAGACTGGAGAACCTCAGGTATACACACAGAGAACAAGAGACTGGAGAACCTCAGGTATACACACAGAGAACCATAGACTGGAGAACCTCAGGTACACACACAGAGAACCAGAGACTGGAGAACCTCAGGTATACACACAGAGAACTAGAGACTGTAGAACCTCAGGTATACACACAGAGAACCAGAGACTGGAGAACCTCAGGTATACACACAGAGAACCAGAGACTGTAGAACCTCAGGTATACACACAGAGAACCAGAGACTGTAGAACCTCAGGTATACACACAGAGAACCAGAGACTGGAGAACCTCAGGTACACACACAGAGAACCATAGACTGTAGAACCTCAGGTATACACACAGAGAACCAGAGACTGGAGAACCTCAGGTATACACACAGAGAACAAGAGACTGGAGAACCTCAGGTATACACACAGAGAACCAGAGACTGGAGAACCTCAGGTACACACACAGAGAACCAGAGACTGGAGAACCTCAGGTATACACACAGAGAACCAGAGACTGGAGAACCTCAGGTATACACACAGAGAACCAGAGACTGGAGAACCTCAGGTATACACACAGAGAACCAGAGACTGAAGAACCTCAGGTATACACACAGAGAACCAGAGACTGGAGAACCTCAGGTATACACACAGAGAACTAGAGACTGTAGAACCTCAGGTATACACACAGAGAACCAGGGACTGGAGAACCTCAGGTATACACACAGAGAACCAGAGACTGGAGAACCTCAGGTATACACACAGAGAACCAGAGACTGGAGAACCTCAGGTATACACATACAATAACTAACTGTACCCCTCTTGTTCTCCAGGCGTTTTAAAGATGAACAGATTGATATCTTGGTGGCGACAGATGTAGCAGCGAGAGGTCTGGACATCGACGGAGTTAAAACAGTAAGTTTCTTCCTTTTGTATCTACGAG